>NW_022985382.1:260987-334948 GCF_010093625.1 Macroventuria anomochaeta
TCAACGCGCAGGGTGGAGTCTACGGCAACGCACTGCAGGCAGCTTCATACGGAGGCCACGAGCAGATAGTCAAGCTGCTGCTAGACAACAACGCCGACATCAACGCGCAGGGTGGACGCTACGGTAATCCTATGCACGCAGCTGCGTATGGGGGGCACAAGGAGACGCTTGAACTCTTAATTTTAAGTGGAGGCATCTCACAGATACAAGATTGTTATGGGCGGACATTGCTCTGGTGGGCTGCGGCTGGCGGCAACACCACTACTGTGGAAGCACTCATTAACCAGCACAACATCGACCCTCAAAAAGCTGACAGCTTCAGACGAAAACCTCTCTGGATAGCTGCAAAGAAAGGACATGGCGCAGTATCAAAGCTTCTGAATAGATATAGTAGGGCGATTGACACTGAACAGAAAACGTCGCCGAAGGTTAGCAATAGCCAGCCGGGCATGCGATGCGATGTCTGCACGTGGAGCATCCCGGCAAGTGCACGTCAATACCACTGCAATATCTGCTTTGGTGGAGACTGGGACATGTGTGAAGACTGTAGCAAGACCGGAGCCACTTGCGCAGAGCCGGCACACACTTTGGTTGAACGTACGATGCTTGATGGAGTTTGGGTCGAGGTCACAGGTTAAATCTGGCTTAACACAGATCCTGGGGGGTATTGCAAAAGAGCCGTTTGACAGTATTGACAAAACGATTGACAGCATAATCAACACCGCAGAGATCCTGGTCGGACTCTGCTAGCTTAAAAGAGAAACACTTGTAGCTACTTGTGTATGAACGGGGGCTACAACAGTTCGAAGATCAGAGGCGCTGAAGGTCCGAACCGCCAACCTGTTTCGCGACATAGTGTGTCTCTCCACCCAGGGACCTTACACAATTTATGGTGTATTTTACATAATCTGTAGTGTTTTTTACACAATTTGCAGTGTAATTTACCCAAATGGGCCTTGGCTGCTGAGATTTGTCCTGTCCACGCACCTACCCGGTTGACCCCAGAAACTGCTCAAGACATTACTTGCATGGATACAATATCCTGATGTTCTTGAGGGAGCAGCAGAAAATAAACACATCGCGAAATGTTGCAGAAAGCGTTATAGTGGCAGGAATGGAGAAGGATCGGTATGGAAAATAGTGGGTTGGAGAAGAACACATGTTGCGTTGATGCTGCAGTCAATCAGTTCAGGTCCCAGGGAGAGAGGGCAGAGAAGATGTCTTTGTTAAGTTGCCCTTTCTTAGACTCGGCAACAACAACAAGTCAAAGTTCGCAATTGTCTGAAGTTCTCGGATTATGAAGGAGAAAAAAGTAGCTTGTCTCAACAGGAGACGTAAAGATATCAGCGGTGAACTGTGCCGGTTTCATTACAGCAGGGAAAACTCTCATCGCGACGGCCTGTCTGTCTCTGTTGCGAAACATGACGGAACACTGGCGATACTTTTGTGGGGACAGTGCTTTAGCGGTATCTCAGGTATGATCCAAACAACCAGACATCTCGCAACTTCTTTTTGGCGGAGATCTCCAAACGTGCAAGTGTAGCGTGACGTCTTCAGGGCAGAAAGCAGCACCTTTCCTGATCTGCTGAAACTTCTGGTTGCAAAGATGACAGATCGATGAGAATTCAGGAGTCCTACAACGCTAATAGGCGTGTAGTATGAGTTTCTCCGGTAGGGTCGGCGCAGACGGTTGGACTGTCGATGCTCACCATGTTGTCAGCGATGCATTTCGAAGGCTTCGAACAAAGTGGCATAACGTTTATTGCTGCAGAAGCTAGCTGACATATGTGGCAAACGAGAGACGGCAAACAATTCTTAGTGTCCTGATGAATCCAAATCAGACTTGTGGTTGGTGGAAGGCAAATAACAAGCTGTGCCACTCTTCTCTTTCGAGGAATGGCAATCGAATGAGAAGATTTTACGACGACCATGTCAATGGAGTCCTCATTATGTCGATTCTCAGTCCCGATAATCCCGGGACATATTTGTTGGATGCAGCAACTCCAGTTTTCGCACTGTATCGCTTTCGAGACCAGGCAGACATGAACGTACAAGCCTCGTTATTTTGAAGGCACCGGGATAGCTTGCTTGCATATAGGTACAGACAGAAAGAACCCAGATCTAAATGTGCATTGTTAAGCCTATGAGAGAGCAGCAATATAAGTCGAGAAAATCTTTGATTTTGTTGTAAAGAAGTGAGCAGAGTCATAGGGAAGATTTCTGATTCTCTAAAGACTTCTGTCATACCAGAAGAGCCATTTCATGATATGCACGGTGGGCAAGTTTGGAGGAGAAGAGCAAACATACCTAATGTCTTAGTCGCAATTCGAGGAGATGACTTTTCCAATGCAGCGTAGGAGAAGAAGAAGAAGAAGCCAGAGAGCATGGCTGATATTGATGGTATAAGTACAGACGCTCGAGAGGCTGAGAAGTCTGGATCTTGGGAAGTCTGTACATATTTCCTGGTGCCGATTCAGGATGATTCGCTCCCTGGGTCGCGTACAGAATGCAACTTCGGGAACGTGAGCGCGCTGTCAAGTAGAACCGGTCAGAACGCCTGAGCAAACCTATTTACTTGGGGACGTGTTTTGTGACAGAAATTCCGGAAGTATGTGTACCTTTCCCGCCATTTCTCGAGAGGGGAAAGTAGTTTTGTAGTTGGAACAGTCTTGACCCATCGGCAGTGCAGGCAATACACGTGGATAAGTCCCAATGACTCCAGATCGTCAAAGTCATCAAAACCGGTTTTCAGGATGTGGTGAGATGTCCGACAAACGTTTTATACCTCCAGATCGATGTACTACGATCATACCTATCAGAAGAAAACGGGCCATATTCCGAGGCCACGTTAATATTTTGTGAAATTAAAAGCGGGTGCAAACATGTAGCTGGGAGTGATGTTTTCTGGAGCTCGTGGCCAACAGAACCAGCCACGCCATGCGATCGAATACTGAGGTCTTATGGAAGGGCCAGAACGGGGCAGAGCAGACATGGCCTTGCATACTGTCGAGGGTGAAGGATTCTCCGATAGCCATCACGTGATAGTATTAGCAGGTTCTATATGTGAGCTTCTCTCACTCACCGAATACTGTGGCGGCGTGGGCCGCTGTGGTATACTGATAGCTATGGTAAACGATAACATGGGACTATCGGATGGATGAAATACTGCGCTGAGTTGCTATCTAGGTAGAGATGACGATATATACTGTCCCTGGAACGTGCTAGTACAGGACAGTCTAAGCAAGGGTAATCGGGTTTCGTAAGGGCCGACTGATACCGCAACAGACACGTATCAACGCTTCACATTGTGGGTGTGGTACGGAAGACTGGGAGTGTCAGCAATGTGACCGACGCAGGAAAGAAAGGCTCGGATTCTACCAGTTCAGTTTCGAAATTACGATAAGTCAAGAAGTTCGGACCTGAAATGACAGCATCTTAGAGCAACATTTGTTGTCAGCGAAAAGAGACAGCAGCGGAACATGGACCTTCCCCAGCATGGTTTGAAGGATGAAATCGGGCAGGAGCAGACATGCACCCGTGGCAAACAGAATTTGGTTCCAAAAAGCAGCAGGCAGGACCTCAAGGTTTCGCTCCTCAATTCCGAAGAGAGCCGGACAGGACAGACATGACACACACTGGGGTCCCATTTTGATAACGAAACAGAGGAGGAACTATGATTGAGAGAAACAGAGTGAGGCTTAGTGGGCCGTTTATCGGTGCTTGCAAAAATGTGCAGACCTCCCTGACCCTGGTACAGTGATGCGTACAGTAGGTACGTACCGTGGTTCATGAGGGCGGACAGCCTTGTGATTGGCTGTTCACCACGTTGTTGCCCTGCAGGACATGTACCAGACTGTCAATGCTGTCAACCAAGATAGAAACAGCCACTTAGAAGCCTTCATTCGTACACAACGTAAGTCTGTCGCAGTAGTGAGCAAAGTTCAAGGGGGTCTATACATTTCAGCAACCATTATACACTGATGCCAAAGAAGCAATTAGTCAGTTCTGGTAGCAGAGCATAAAATGCAAGAACGACAAAGACCCTGATTGCCACACAAATTGATTCGTCATGTTGCATAGAGTAGCATCATCTACCACAGAAATGTCCAAAACGCCATGCTATGTACCAACCATGCAGCTGCTATCTGCAGCGTGAGTGGAGTGCAATGCTTTTCAACCCCAAAACGCCGTGTCGTGAATGCGCTTATACAACCATAGTCTCCTCGTTGCGCATGTCGTCTATGTGTGCCGAGTGTCTGAATTTACGTCCCCTCTCTGTACAAGTCCGCTGTGTTCCCTTCAGTGCCTCGGTCTTTGCGCGGATCTAATGCCATAGGCCTCTACTCCAGCCTCCCCATGAACGCCTGTCTCGTCTTCGTGTTGACAACACCTCCCACACCAAACGCGGGAATGATGCGCCCTATCCTCGCAAACGCGCTCTTTGCCCAGTTCTTCACCACTTGCCCGACCCTCCCACCCGGCCCGCCCATCTGCGCACCCGGCCTATTATACAAATCCAGCCCCAGCAAATGCAGCGGCGTACTCACAAACTGTATCGCGGCCGGCGTAAAAAACTGCGCCACACTCGCCGCGCCCACGTACCTCTTCACCTCCTCCCCCATATACTTCTCGATCCGCGGCGCAAACATCGGCGGCAAGTTGAAGCTCGCGAAAATGGTGAGGCAGTCGCGGACGGTAAAGAGTGCGAATGTAGGCAGGGGAACGGGGCGTTTGGACCCGCTGCTGCCGAAAAGCTGGGTGAATTGGTTGTCTTTATAGAGACAGAGCGCGAGGTTGGAGGTGGATGTTGCCACGAATTTGGGCGTGCCGGCAGTGGTGGAGGAGTAGGGGGTGTGAGAGCGCGCGGAGGAGAGGGTGTCGATGCTGTTGGCGGTGAAGTAGGTACCGAAGTAAAGACTCTGTGGGCTCTCGTGTTAGCTGGCAGCCTTGTAGTGTGCTATGCGACAGGTGGTGCCAAGGGAGGGATTGCAGGACGTACGAAGATAAGCACGAATGGTTTCCCGGTCAGAAACCGGTGCGGCCTCAATAGCAGCTCCTTCGCGCTCTTCTTCAAGCTCTCGCCTAGGGTATTCCGCCCACTCGCATTCTCGATAATGCCCTTATCTATCATCGTAATGATAGGCGCAACAAGCGCACCCGCAGCGCCAGCAGCGAGCGCATCGCTGCCGAGGCGCAGGCCGAGTTTATTCGTGTTCCACTTTGTGGCTGCGTCTTTGGTTGCGTCTTTCGCTGTCGCCATCGCGGTCGTGGGCGTGGGTACCGACGGCTTTGGCAGCGCTTCTTTCAAGACGACAGGTTCATCGCCAATGGCGAGAGACCTCTTCATTTGCTTCTGCTCTTCCCCCATTGCAGCGTCCTCCTGTGACGGACGAACTCCCTCTTTCTGTGTAGCATGTAAGCACGCGGCTGTTCACGGCTCGTTTCGTTGTGCGCGATGGGTAATTAATTGACAACGTCAAACTAGAGCGCCGATTTCTCAAGGTTTCATGGAAGAGCTGCAAAGCTCAATGAACATTCTCCGCAAAGAAAAGAGAGTGTAAAAGAGTCCAGACAATCGTACGACAACACTACCTAGCTCATTATTGCTGACGCGCTGAACTTTCCGCGTGTCGGCGTTTGATAGCGGCCGGTCTTCGGAGCAGATGTACCCGAGCTATCGAGCGGCTACTTATCCGACCTTAACCTCTATTCCGCTGATGGAGGAGTTGCTTCGGTCGCGCGATATACAGTCATACAGCACGACATCGGATGCACAATTGTCGCGACTGTTGCAATGTGGGGTCTGAAATCCCGTGCTGGAGACAAAGCTTAAAGGGTAGCTTCGGCTGACCGACCTGCATTGGAGACCCTGATGAGTGTTGGAATCAGGCCCTTCATCAAGTATGAACGCTGAACGCACGACTACTGTTGTGTATTGTGGAATCATCACTTCATCATTCGTACATCGCATAGACTCTATCCGTCGGTTTTCAAGACCTCAGGCCATTGTCTTAGGACTCATAGGCAACCCCCCAACACTCCCGGAACTCCGCTCCCCCAAACTCGCCGGCACAGTAATAAACGGCTTCCATCCCTCCTTCTCCTCACCCTCCCTACTCTTATTCTCCGGAAACAACATAATAGTATCCATCTCCAGAGGCTCAAGCTGCGGTTTCCTGCCCACCCTCGGGCTTACAATCTCCACCACCTTCCTTCCACTCGCGAGGCGCTCAGCGCGCTCTTTGCGCCTGAACAGCAGACGTAGGAATGGGACGGAGGCGGATATTATACCGCTGTTCGTTTCGACTTGGCCCCAGAGAAGAAGGTCGGTGCCGTAGATTGCGGAGTTCCAGGGCGAGGCAGCCCAGAGCGTCATTACGCGCATGCGGACTGAGGATGCGACGATGGCGAGCATGCCGATACTGAAGATTCCCACGAGTGCGAGTCGCTGGCGCAATGGTACGCTGAGACTTAGTAGTGTCGGGATCGGTATTAGGAGGATGACAACGTCGCTGAAGAGGTTCAAAGCTGCCGTGAATATGAACATAATTGTAGGGTCGTAGCATTGCGTTTTGGGTGCGTTGGGGTCCGGTGTGACATCGAATTGCGCGAAATATGCGTCTGTATTCCATGCATCCGATGGTGTTCTGCATTGGAATCCCATAGCGAGAACGGCGCTAAAGGAGTAGACGCCGACGAAGACGATGGTACCGTTGACGACGTGCCGTAGTGTGCGGTGCGATGCGATGGTCTTGAAGAAGTAGAGGATACTCAGCTTGACAAAGCAGAGTGCGGCGACATAGGACATGCGGTACATCCACCATGTTAACATGATGCCTTTGACGTACTTTGCCATGAGCGGGCGCTTCTCCTACTCGGGCGTTAGCTCAAAGTCAATGAAGATGCTCGAGATGCAGGATCAAGTACCGGTATGCGGTAGTAACTCGGTCGAGTATGACTGCTTGTCTCATCCATGTAGTAGTTCACGACTAGGTTACCCCAGGTAAGCACCTTGACTGTCAGTGAGCGCTGCAGGACACGATGCCGAGTACCTTACCAGGGCAGTGAGCATGAGGTGATCCGTTGCTGTTACAGTTCCAACGAGATAGTACCGACAGTAGTAGCTGTCCATTGATGTCAATATCTGATAGGCGTACTTCGTACACGTGGACGTACCGTAGGGTTACCACTAGAGTCGACAGTCCTGTCAATACACTACCCACAATCACCACAATGAAGCCTGGTCGCAGATACATGTCGCAAATGATCTTCAGGGGTAGCTAGAGTGCCGACGCTGGTCGCACAGGTATTCGGAATTGAAGTGAATGGCAATCATCAAAAGCACATCTGATTATCCGTCAAACAGGAAAGCGAGAAAGCAAAAGGACGTGCGGGGATACCCATAATGAGAAGAAATAAGAATCACCTCCTATCCTTCTGACGGGTGTCCACCAGGCCGGCGCGTTTCCCCAGATTCTGTACCTGCACGCCATCGACCACGGTCTGTGACAACTACCCATGTAGCTGCAGGCACACGAGCACTCAACAGGACATTGCCGTCATGCGAATGGTTACTGGAGCGGATGATGAAATTTGGAAGCAAGGACTCGCTCGGGTAGAGATCCACATCAAGTGTAGGGAGCGGGGGATTAGGTCTGCCGCTGCAGGTAGCCGGTATTTTGAAGTCGCGGCGTCCAAAGACCAAGTTCTCGAAGCCTATAATACCGCGTCATATAAGTGATACGGCCCAAGAGCAACAGATTGAACAGTGCGCAGCCAAAATTGTATTAGGATCGCGCATCATTCCACGAATGATCAATTCGTGTGTTGTATCTGCACGTCTGTTTCGTAAGTTGATCAATTGCGTTATTCGTATCCGCTCCAGTAACGTGAGCGTCTGAGATATTAGGCTGAAACGCGGTTGATGTCTCCGCTAGGCAGTTTCAATCACCAATCAATACTGTTCATGTCAGCCTCTAACGACCACATTAGGGAGGCGAACAGCTGAGCGCGCTGATGTACGAAAGGCAGCATGGAAAGGCATCCTGATGGCGTCGAGATGTGCTCAAGTGACAGGCAGGATTCGAGGGGACAGCAGTCTCGATTCCCATTGACGGGGTGCCGTGTGAAGGAGCGTGATCCTGAAGGTCGTCGAAACGGAGAAGGTCAGTGACGAAGGCTCATTGATCGTGAAAGACAAGCCTGTCCTTGAGACCACTTAGCCTCGTTGTCCTGGTGTGCATAACCCTGGATACTGCAGCAATTGCGGTATCATACTCCAATCGTCAGGAAGAAGCAATCAACGAGATAGTCGAAGATTGGTTGCAACATTCCAGTAGTAAATGGTGAGTGTCGGTAAGCAGTGCAACCGCGCGTTGGCACTGTAAGGTGTTGATGTAGAAGCAGCAACGACGACTGAGAAGAATTTAGTCGGATTGCTGTAAGAGGAAGGGCTGCCCACCTGCAGGTAAGCGCAGAAACGGTCAAACCTCGGCAGAAGAAGCAAGAGCAATCATGATCCCCACTGCAAAACGTTCAGCGAAGTGCATTTGATGTTGCGCGATCAACACATCGTGCTCGTTCCACGGCTGGCATGTTTCGCAAAAAATGGCGGATAAGCCCGGCCACCTAGCATCATCAACATTGACGTACGGAATCTATCCCCCCTTTACAAGCCTATTTTGAACGTTTTCATTCCAAATAAACGTGTGCGCAATGTCAGATAAGTCAACTGCTATACAGAAGTCTTTCCGGCGATTTTTTGACTCCACGCCTCCGCCAATTTACTGTCCCGACGAGGAGAACCAGAAGCACCTCCAAACCCCCAATGGTCTGCTGTACTGGGAGTAAAGTACTACTGCGACATACTCCACATACCTCGCTCTTTTGAGAGTATTAAAGAAGTCCTTGGAGTCCCTGAAAGTACTGCCTGCAGAGTGTGCAGCTCCCGAGAGCCAAGAACACTCCACCACTCTGACAGGCCTGATTCAAGTGGCGCCCCACGCCAGCTTACAGGTGCTGAAGCTCACGCTACTGCTGATTACCTTGACCATTGTGCATTTGAGAAGAAGGCAGAGACCTGGCAGGATATCCAGATTGAGGCAGGAGCGGTTGCAAAGCATGGGAAGGAGGCCTACAGTCGCATCACCATCTGGTGCAGGGTCAACGAGATGGCTCCTATTACTGAACACATAGCAGCCCAGGAAGAGGATCATCCACCTGAGCGTCAAGAAGAGCAAGTTCAATGGTGTGATAAGCAGCTACAGGCTCGGTCAAGGGGTAAACACTGGAAGGATGTCCTTTGGTGTGATGAGTTACACTGGAAAAAGGACCACAGCATAAGAGAAAGCTTAAAAGAAGGAAAGGCAAGGGGGAAAGAAATAAGCCAGAGAATGTGCAGTATGATTGCAACCACAAACAAGACACAGAGGACCAGAAAAAGGAGAAGAAGTTCCACTTGTTCACAGTGTTGGGATATGACTTTGCATGGTGTATGTCATATGAAACAAGTTGCTCTAATGGCAAGATGACGTCCAAAGTGTTCACTGAAAAGATTCTCCCTGCTTTGCAGAGTGAGCTTTTCTGCTGTGGAGGAGAGTGGACATTGTACATGGATCGGGACTCATCTCACACCTCACAAAAGACGCTTGGTTACATGCAATTGCATGGCTGGAACTACATTCTTGGATGCTCAAAGCCCCCTGATCTCTTAATAATGGAGACTTGGGTCTCTCCATTAAAGGAGAAGTTTTATAGACGTACATGCTGCTCCAAAAGTGAGGGATGGCTCGCTTCTACAAGGTGTGAGCAGGTCTAGAGCCACCCAAGATCAACAAAAGTATCAAAGGTTATCCTGGGCGCCTAATCGAATGCTGGGATGTCGTCAAGGGCAAGGCAACTCGATTTTAGAATAAATTGGTATGTGGTTGTGCTGTAATTAAGCTGTTTACTTGATGTTGAGGCCTGACTTTGCATTGTTGATTTTCGTGGGTGGCCCGGGCTTATCCGCCATTTTTTGCGAAACATGAGAGAACGGTTCACGGCTCGGCGGCGCCGCGCTAGCAAGGATCAGCGACGTGAGCGAGGATGACCGTGAATGAGTCACTTTCTAGGGTTGTGATTGGCCGACTGTGACCCGACGTCAGAGGACCGTGAATCAGGCCATCGAAGGGCACTTTGTGAGAATGGCGCAGTCGCTGGAGAGGCAGTGGTGACTGCAGTTGGAATGGTGTACTGAAGAAGTTGAAATGTTGAGAACCTCAAAGCAAAAATCCCGTGCACTCACGCTTGTACTGTCCGTAGTAAAATGAAGCTCTCCGCCGTTGCTGACGGAGAAACGCTCATATCGACTCATTGTGAACTCAAGTGAGCCATGCTGATCACCAACTCACGCAGGATCACGACGAGCTCGAGCGCTCCAAGAATGAGAAGGAGTGATTCAGTATGAGTATATGTGATGCTGTGATGTTGAAATGAGTAGTGTTTTAAAGAGGTACATCGTGAGCTCGTCACTGGAAACATGCAATATAGCGTGAACAGTGACTTGTAAGTACCATGATCCCATTCTTAAGCAGTCTCAGAGATTATAACCTACGTTTGCCGATTTGATGCCGCCCCGAACAGGCGTGCAATGATCGTACCATCTTCCGACATCGTCTGAAAAGAGGCATTTACCAGCTTTCGACAAATGAAAACATGAAAGACAGAAACGCTGACGATAAAAACTAAGTTACTTCTGCGAGCGGAGGAGCGCACGAAGAGCCTCGACCTCGCCCTCAAGCTTAGCACAGCGGACCTTCCATTCGTCACGTTCGGCCTTGACTTCCTTAAGCTCAGCCTCAAGACCAGACATCTGGTCAACGCGCTTTTGCCGGTACCGGCGAGCCGCAAGGGTGTTGGCTTTACGCTTCTCGATCTTAGAGGGAGGTTCAGTCGAAGGACTGCTCTTAGTTGAAGTTGACAATCTAGTGTGCGGAGATTGTTCTGGTGAGTAAGAGTTCCGGTTGTGGAGACTTGTCGATGAGGAACCGGACTGAGAACGATCTGCTTTCGTAAGTATGAATTGACAGCGCGCGGTGATAGGCTTCTTACTGGGCTCCATCGGGGTAGACATGCTCGTGCCGAATGATGTTTGTGTAGCAGGTGCCATAGTTAGGAGTTTGATTTGCTCTTCGGTGGTCATGACAAGTAGACTATCTCCAGAAATGAGGCCCTGTTGAAGAGCATTGCCAGAAAACTGCTCAGTGCCAGCAGAAGTTAGAGAAAGAGAGTTCCAGTTCGTAGCGTCGTAGATAGTGTCGTCGGTAGTAGTCAAAGTGGAGAACGAGGAAGTGGAAGCCAAGGGAAGTGAGGTATCAAGAAGTGCACTGCTAGAATCGGCAGTGGTAAAGCTTAAGTTCTCGTCCCAACTAATAGGTGGCTGTCCATGGTGGCTTGGTAGATTTTCCCAGTTGTCGCGGTGCTGTACGGAGTCAGTCTTCGTTCACACAAAAGGTGCATGGTTATAGCACTTACAGAAGAAAGCGACGACGCGTAGGCTTGGGAAGAACTGCATGTTTGCTGAGGTATACTGCATTGCGAAATGTCAAAGAGCGGGTCCTGATACCCGCTGGTGAAATCTAGGAACTCGTCAAAGGAAATTGAAACGGAGGAAAAGCCCTCTCGGTGTCGACCTGAAGAGGGCGGGTTTTGGGTTGAGGAGTGTAAGAGTGAGCGGGCGCCTCAGGCCTTTAAGGAAGGGCGGAGTGCTCTAGCGTGCTTGAACGGTGGATGCAGGTGAGATCAGTGCACAGACCGCACTTGTGGAAAGCGCTACCCGCAGCGCAACTTTCGATGCACAGCCGCCCTTTTGCGTCCGCAGCAACCAACGCTCGCAATGGCGTCCACATCCACATCCCGCATGCTGCGGCCAAGCCTGGCATCGTCACAATCTGATGCCATCCTCTCGTTTCTCGTCCCGTCGATACGATGCGCGCGATTCTCGACATCGCCAATACTGCAGAAGAAAGACAACAACAGCAACCGCGGTGTATCAGCTGTCAGACAAACTGGTCTCCGCCCAAGACAGACGCTTTCCGTTAGGCAGAAGGATTTCGCGAATCAGCAATTGCCGACACCCGTGAAGATTGAGGAGAAGCCAACAGGGACACAAGACCACGGTCTCTGGGATTTCTTCAAGGACCAGAACTTGCTTTCCACCCCCTCAGAGCTTATGCAGCATGGCCGAGAATGGACAATGGGAGAGCTTCGCAGCAAAGACTGGGACTCATTACATCAGCTCTGGTGGGTCTGCGTGAAGGAGCGCAACCGTCTCGCGACCGAAAAGCTGGAGCGCGCCCGTTTAAAGGCCATATACGGCGATTACGAGGGCAAGGCAAGAGATGAAGTCGTGCAGAAGACTATGAAGGCTATTGTGGACACACTGGCCGAGAGAACGCAAGCGTACCAAGAGGCGCTCGCACTTGCAAGCCAGGATCCATCTATCGATCTTAGCAGGACAGATGGGCCGCAGTACACTCAGTTGCCTTACGTATGTACCACTAAATACGTTAGGAAAGAACCTTGGCTGACATAATATCACAGGATCCATTAGAACCAGAGGCGTTCGAAGAGGAAACACCCGCCGCCGACGTTGCGAAGGACAACACAAGTCAGCCGAACGAGAAACTGAACCTGAGAGCAGCTTAGAGCAAACATGAACTCGGGACAGTCTGGCCGTGCAGATATGGATGAGTGCTACCAGATAGCATCAGACACAGCACGGTCGAGCAGGAGAATTTTTGCATCTAAGAAGCACAAGACTATGCATACGTGGCGCGCGCAATCATCAAGGGGAATGTGTCATGGTGTATCTATCCATGCCATGGTGTTAGTATATCGATGTATTAGACAGTGTACAATACTGGGACTGGATCAGGGGATTGGTTGATACGAGGACTCGAGGAGTGTCCGTCAGAGGGCATAAAGCATTTGTAAAACATCTGGCAGGGCGAGCACATAGTTTTGATGAAGAAGTCTGTGCTCTGGCATAAATGCAGACCAAGTTGTGGATAATTGTCTTGTGCCAGCTATGTTTTGGAGATGCTGCATGAACGAGCCTCAACGCCACTTGCATAACGCGAGTCAAGGCAGCTCCAACCCCACATCGAATGCCCGCTCACCGCCATCCACCTCTGCTTTCCCACGCCCAAGCAGACAACACACACAAACACACATACTAGTCTTCACTACATACAGCAAACATGGATGAGATCGCGCCCGAGTACGACGTTGTGGTCCTGGGAACAGGTGGGTTTCCTTCTACCCCGCCAGACCCGCTGTAGAGAGCTAACACTCCGCAGGTCTCACAGAATGCGTCCTTTCAGGGTAACACATATGCTCGCTTTGGCGATGCACGCGCTGACCAGCTTCCAGTGTCCTTAGTGTGAAGGGCAAGAAGGTCCTCCACATTGATCGCAATGACCACTATGGAGGGTGAGCATTATCGACAGCTACCATTGTCGTATATGATAACTAATGTGCTACAGCGAGGCTGCTTCTCTCAACATCGAGGCCCTCTTCAAGAAGTACGGCCAGACCACCGGCGAGCCATGGAAGAAGTACGGCCGCGTCAACGACTGGAACATCGACCTCGTCCCCAAGCTCCTGATGGCCAACGGCGAACTCACCAACATCCTCGTCTCCACCGACGTCACAAAGTACCTCGAGTTCAAGCAGATTGCTGGCAGCTACGTCCAGCAGGGCAATAGCAGCAAGGCCACCGTTGCTAAGGTCCCTTCAGATGCTGGCGAGGCCCTCCGCTCGCCGTTGATGGGTCTTTTCGAGAAGCGCAGGGCTCGTAACTTCCTCGAGTGGGTTGGCGCATACAAGGCAGACGACGCCGCGACACACAAGGGTGAGTTGTCATAAGGCATTTTGGAGCTGTGAAAATTTGCTAAACGTTGCAATCAGGTCTCGATGTAAAGAACTGCACCATGAAGGAGGTCTACGACAAGTTCGGACTGGAGGCCACCACCCGTGACTTCATCGGTCACTCCATGGCTCTCTACCAGACCGATGACTACATCAACACAAAGGGTACCGCGAACGAGGCGATCGAGCGCATCCGTCTCTACGTCAACTCCATGGCACGATACGGCAAGTCTCCGTACATCTACCCTCTGTACGGTTTGGGAGAGCTTCCCCAGGGCTTTGCTCGTCTCTCGGCTATCTACGGCGGTACATACATGCTCAACACCGATGTTGACGAGTTCCTCTACGACGGCAGCAAGGTTGTTGGCATCAAGGCTACCATGAAGGAGAAGGACGATGCGGGCCCCGGCATGAAGTTCGAGACCAAGGCGAAGAAGATTCTTGCAGACCCCTCCTACTTCCCCGGCAAGGTGCGTGTCACTGGACACCTGCTGAAGGCCATTTGCATTCTCAACCACCCTATTCCCAACACCGACAACTCCGACTCTCTGCAACTGATCATTCCTCAATCGCAGGTTGGCCGCAAGAACGGTAAGTTAGCTTAGGTCAAGCCGCGTGCCCGGTACTGATACATTCTGCAGATATCTACATCGCCGTTGTCTCGTCCGCTCACAACGTCTGCCCCAAGGGCTACTACATTGCCATTGTCTCAACCATTGCTGAGACCGACGCCAACCACCACCTCGAGCTTCAGCCTGGTCTTGACCGTCTCGGCAAGATCGAAGAGCAGTTCATGGGCCAGCCCATCCCGCTTTACGAGCCTCTGGAGAGCGGCAACAACGACAACATTTTCCTGTCGAAGAGCTACGATGCCACAAGCCACTTCGAGACCACAACAGGTCAGTTCAACTCCTGTCAGAGATCTGACCGTGTTTCACTAACATCTCGCAGACGACATCAAGGACATTTACCAGCGCGCAGAGGGCCATGAGCTTGTTGTTGAGGGCCTGAGGGATGGACAGTTCAACGTTGAGGCATAGATGAACGTGGACTGTGGCAGAATGAATGAATAGCAAGCGGTCGTTTTGAAATACCAAATTATTACAAGCACTTGCTCCGATCTTTGAGTGGAGGCCTGACCATTTTGCGGAGAAGGAAGTTTCCGTTTTGGGCGGTGGTCGCTCGAGCTTCAACCCCTATGCATCACCACAACATGCACATCCTTCTCACTAGTTGCATACTGTCCTTAATCTGACATACAATTCGAAGATTGCGCCTTCCAGTACGCATACACAGTTCCGTACAGCAACTCGAAAGGAGCAGAAAGTCAAAGTGGTCGTCATTGGCGGGAGGTCTTGGCAATAACACCTTTATGGCTTGCGACGCGAGCGTTTAGCCATTGGGGTACTACGTCGCGTCAACACACAGGACTCTCTCCGGAGAGCCTTGCTCCTCCTCCTGCTGCTCCTCCACCTCCTCCACAGTCCTTATCATGGCGCAGTTCGGGCGGTATCGCCTCCTCATCGTGGCTGTGGCGTTCCACCTTGTCTACATTTACAGCATTTTCTCGATTTACTTTGTGAGCCCCATCGTTCATGGCATGAGTGAGCACTGTGTGGAGACTCAAGAAGCTCCCGCGAAGCGTCTAGTACTATTCGTTGGTATGCGGCTACGGCACGGAAACGTTGCAACTTTTAACATCCATTGCAGGCGACGGTCTCCGCGCAGACAAGACCTTTCAGTCCTTCCCGAACCCTGACCCCAATGCGACCACGCCAGACACACCGCAGCTGCTTGCAGACTACGCAAAGACCCCTCGCCCTCTCGCGCCTTTCCTACGCTCCAAAGTACTCGAAAGCGGCACATTCGGTGTCTCCCATACTCGTGTACCTACCGAATCGCGCCCAGGTCATGTTGCGCTCATCGCAGGACTGTACGAAGATGTATCCGCCGTGGCCACAGGATGGAAGCTCAATCCCGTGAACTTCGACAGCGTGTTCAATCGCAGCCGTCATACGTGGAGCTGGGGCAGCCCAGATATTCTGCCTATGTTCGAGACCGGCGCAGTGCCTGGGAGGGTTGATGCGTACTGCTATGGGCATGATTTCGAGGACTTCTCCAAAGATGCTTGGATACTGGACGAGTGGGTCTTTGAGCGCGTGAAAGGGCTGTTCGAGGCTGCGAAGACGAATGCGACGCTGAACGTTGAGCTGCGAAAGGACAAGAATGTGTTCTTCCTGCACCTGCTGGGATTGGACACTGCGGGACATGCGCATCGACCATACTCGTGGCAGTACCTGCACAACATCCAGATCGTGGATCGTGGTGTTAAGGAGATTACTCAGTTGATCGAGGATTTCTACAATGACGACCAGACGGCATTTGTGTTCACTGCGGATCACGGCATGAGCGACTGGGGCAGTCACGGAGACGGAAACCCAGATAACACGCGTACACCTTTGATCGCATGGGGAGCTGGTGTTGCGAAACCAATCAAGACCGCAGGCACAAAGGCAGAGGGCCACGAAGATGGCTTCTCTCACGACTGGAACCTTGATCACATTCAGCGAAATGATGTGGACCAGGCAGATGTCGCTGCGCTTATGGCCTATCTTGTGGGACTCGACTTCCCTACGAATTCGGTCGGTGTGCTGCCGCTTACCTACCTCGATAAAGACGACAAGGCGAAGGCGGAAGCACTCTTGGTCAATGCGAAACAGATACTGGAAATGTACCGCGTCAAGGAGGAGACCAAGCGCGCGCATGCGCTATACTACAAGGCTTTCCCTGGACTCGGCGACGAACAACACTCTGTTGAGCACCAGGTTTCGGAAATACAAAAAGCCATCAACGCTGGTAAGCTCGAAGAGGCTGTCAACCAGACGTACGATCTCATCGACCTTGGCCTTGATGGCCTGCGGTATCTGCAAACTTACGACTGGCTCTTCCTTCGTGCGTTGATCACACTCGGCTACCTTGGCTGGATCGCTTTCGCGATCACCACAGTCGTGGATCTCCACGTTCTCAACGAGGATTCGGAAGCACAAAGAACGACACAGAGCGTTGCAGTCTTCTCGTCGGTTTTGGTTGTACTGTATTCGGTCCTGTTGAAGCAGCGATCGCCTCTGTGGTACTACGCTTACGGCTTCTTTCCTGTGCTCTTCTGGGAAGAGGTCTACGCACGAAGATCATCACTCATTAAAGGAAGCAAAGACCTCTTCAGCCACGTCAACACTCCAGCCGACAAAGCTAAGCTGATACTGGCAACACTCGGCTCTCTAGGCCTGCTGCAGGCTTTGGTAAGCTCGCCCCGGACTCGCGGAGGGAGTCTTTGTTAACAGCCAGTAGGTACAAAGCTACTTCCATAGAGAGATCTACACAGTCTGCTATCTCCTGGCTGCAACTTGGCCTACATTCTACGGTCAAGACTTTGTGAAGAGAAACATGGGAACGGTCGCGACGTGGATCGTTTCTTGTATGATGATGAGTATCTTTACACTGTTACCGGCCAATAAGTTAGAGAACGTCAGTTTGATGTATGTTTGCTCTTAGCCCAAAGGAGCCTACGCTGATGTAATACTTTGTAGCATGATCGGTGGCGGGCTTATGTTCGCTGTTGGCGCTGTCTACCTCGCTTGCGAGGAGAAGATCCTCGCCAACGCAAAATCCCGAACAAATTCTGCTGACGCGACGACGAGCCTCAAGTCACGGCTGATATTGAGCATTCAGGTAAGACACGTGCTTGCAGCTTCGCGAGCTTCGCTAATTTCCCCCCCCCCAGCTGGGTTTTGTGCTTCTGTCCATGATCGTTACTAAGAGCAGCATCTACTATGTCCAAGCCCGGCAGGGTCTGCCCCTTGGTGTCCTAGTGGTAGGATGGGCGACGCTAGGTAAATTGTACGCTTGCACTTGTCGAACAATTGCTAACACGCTCCAGTGGGCTCGCTGTTCCTACCGAATCTACATGGCTTGTACCCAAACAACCACTACATCCATCGACTCGTAGTGATGTTCCTGCAATTCGCCCCGACCTTTGTCATTCTCAGCATCTCCTTTGAAGGCATCTTCTACTTCGCCTTCTGCCTCTGTCTCTTCAGCTGGATGCGTCTCGAGCACCAAGTGTATCTGCATACAACCAGCATACCTAAGGCCGTCCCACAACCTCGCGAGTCCGTCGAGCCTGCTGTCGCCGCAGCCAAAGACCACCCTCCGCTCCCCACGCGAACGAACGAATATCGCTCCCTCACACTAGCCGACGCCCGCATCGCCCTGTTCTTTTTCTTCTTCATCCAATCCGCCTTCTTCAGCGCCTCAAACATTGCCTCCGTATCCTCCTTCTCTCTCGACGCCGTGTACCGCCTGATTCCCGTCTTTGATCCCTTCAGCCAAGGCGCGCTGCTCGTGCTCAAGCTCATGGTGCCCTTCGCCGCACTATCTGCAAACTTCGGCCTGCTCAATCGCCGCCTGGGCGTTGCGCCCTCAGCGCTATTCATGGTGGTTATGGCGGTGAGCGATGTCATGACGCTCAGCTTCTTCTTCATGGTGAAGGATGAGGGGAGCTGGTTGGATATTGGGACTACGATTAGCCATTTTGTTATTGCGAGTTTGTTGGGTGTCTTTGTGGCGGGGTTGGAGATCTACAGTGAGTGGACCATTAAGGGTGTTAAGTTTGAGGAGAGGAGGAGCATTGAGGCGAACGGGGATGGTAACGTATATGCGGGGAAGAATGGGAAGGCGAAGTAGAGCGGAAGACGCCAGAAGAAGTCTTCTAGACTCGGTAGCGATGCGCTATTTAGAGTAGCATGTTTGATTAGACTCAATAAAAACCAAAAGTAAGACGGAATAATAATACCTCATGTGCATCGCTTCGATTGGCAAACCGAAGTCGTCACATGCATCCTGCAGCTACTCTTCACCACGAGGCATGCATATAAAAGCCCGTTGCGGCCTTGCTCTTTTCCTTTCCACCGCCATTACCCTTTCTTTTTTCAAAATCAAAATGGCACGAGGGAATCATCATGTTTGCTCTATCTGCTCCTTCCACTTGAAATGGTGCGGCAAACGACTCATGTTCTGCCTGCTGTCTGTCCGAATCGACACAGATGCATTCCCGGTATATGGCCGGTCCTGCCGAGTGTCCTTCAGAAACAATTTTCTTGTAGGGATATGCTCTGGTGCTGTTTCCTCCTGTTGAATACCAAAATACATTCGTATGCGGCCTATGTATGCTTTGTGCAGCCCTTGGGTCTCAAACGTGCATTGGTACCCCAAAATTCTAGCGTGAGCAAATGAACGGAATCACATACATTTCCACCTAGTTCTGCCAGTGGCTTAGGTCTTGACCGCATACATAAAGCGTGGCGTTATCCTATTATTTTCTTCATCCCTACAAGGCTTCCTATCTATCCAGAAAAATCCTGTCTCGCTCAAAAAATGTCTGCTCTGCTCTGCTTGTTCCTCAAAATAATTTTATTTCAGACTATGACTTCCTCGCTTTCCGTCCTCGACAAGTTTCGAAAGTTGAGGGCTGAGGAATCCATGTCTGTATCTGTTCTGCTCTTTGACAAAAATCCTTGTTTTGTCCTGGGTATGATCTCATTTCTGTCTGCTCTATCAAAATGTTCACGCAGAAGCTATGTGTGAATGAAGTCCTGGTCTTGTTCTGTCATGTCTCCAAATCGATATTTGTAGCTTTCATGGTCTGAGCTCTTCGGACAGAGCTTACTGCAAAAGCAACAACAGGAAACAGAAATCCACGTTGAACCTGGGGATAGTCGTTTCCGAGCATACATCTTCATCACCTTGCACCTTTCTTGAGCACACCAAAATGCCAAATCCCACCCGTCCATGTGTGATCTGCTGTTCTTGCTGAAAGACCGAGGTGGCAATTGTGCCCTAGCTGAAATTGAAAGCATCATGGTGCATGAGTGTCCGCTCCTGCCCAAATCTTCACTCAGGAAGGCGGTTTTCACCAAGAAATGTCAGACATTACATACACTCACCTTCCTGCATAAGTCGCTCAGAGCATAACTCTTTCAGTTACTTTTGCGATACTGTTGTCATCTCACGCAGCAGAAAGAACGTATCTTCGTCCTCTGTACTGTGTTTCCTCCTGACCCATCATTTGACCGCTAATACTGGCTTACCGCCTCCTGAGCGCACGTATATAAGCGCACTTCAGCCTCGCTCCCTATTTCTCTTTTAGCAACATGCTTTCTTTTCTGAGCACTAAAAGTGCAACCGCTTTGTCATATGTCTGTTGTGTCTGCCCTTTCCCCGAAGAGCTACTCAAGAAGTGGCATGTCATGCCTGCCACCTTCCAAGATCAAAGTCAATATCATGAATGTCTCCTCATACCGAATGTAAGACATACTGTGGTATGAATGTTCCTGCGCCGCTCCTTCCGCTGAACTCCAGAAAAGAACGACAAGGAGAACATGTTCTGGTGCGGCTGTCGAATGTGAATATGCATCTAGCTTTTCGGGTATGCCTTCTTTCCAACACTCTAGCGTCAGAATCTCTATCGAAAGAGAATGGCTTAACTCGCCATGTCTGTCCTGCTCCTTCTACTTGATTCACTAAAGTATCTTCTGTCTCTGACCAGAATGACAGTCGAACCGGGGCATTCTTGCTTCTGTCCAAGTATGGCTTCAAGATGAGTCGCTGTGGGGAACATGTTATGATGCAGTGGCCTCCGATTAAGCGCCAAAAGTACAACTGCGAATACCTCATGTTCTAGAGCTATTACTGAGCTGAACGCATATATATCTCCATCCTAATTCTTCTTAAAACGTCCCCATCTACACTTCTTTCCCTATCTCAAATCTGATGACTGCTAACATAGGGTTTCTCTGTCTTTTCTCTGCTCCAAACTCACATGAAAGTCAACATGATGTAAGTTGGTCGAAATCGCCTCTCAACACGATGTTTTTCTGCTCTCCGCTGGCCATTTAATTTATGAAAGCATTGCACGTCCACTTCTATAATCCAAGCGCGTCTGCGGTTTGTCAAACGCGGACGACCAGTCCTTCGTATTCTGAAGAGATACTAAAAGCCGAAGGAACACCACATAATGTTCTGCTCAAGACATTGAGTGCTTTTGAAAAGGCACTAAGGTTGATGTTGTTGGCTGGCGAGAACCTTGTAGATGCTCTCCGACACCATGCAAAAAGTTCATGATTCTTCGGCTGAACCTTCGTGGAGGCGGGGATTCATCTTCATCCCCTGCATCCTTAAGGCTAGAGTTGTTTCTAAACTCGTTCTTGGGTCTGTGTACACGTTCACCGTCTGAGTCGTATTCATATCTGACAGGTGGGGTGATGCGTGATTCATCAGAACTAGAGCCCCGACGAGAAGGGCCGAGAGTTGGTTCTGGTCGACGGTGGCCTCGACGTCTCGCAGGAGGGTCGCCTCTTGCATTGCATTTCTTCCACTGGAGTCAGAACCAGGAATCTGGGTCGAAATCAGAGCCTGTCTCAGTGGAAGATGTGTCGCTGGCATCCTGGTTAGAGCCGAGCTGCTCTGCTTTCTTTACATAGAAAACGGTGGCTGGCAGCGGTTCCGTACCACTATTCTTGGGCGAGGTCGAGATCGAAGATGTCGAGTTGTCGTTGTGAAGGATGTGGAAGGATCGGAAGGTACACTAGACCCCAACCTCGCCTAGTGTCCGGTACATCCTTCCGAAGTCTCTTACAGCCACTCGATCTCCACAACTCTTTCTGATTGTTTCTCGAGCGACATACGTCATCGTCTGACCCATGCCACCAGATGCTGCGACTACTCCGCATCTCAGCAATCCTTCGCCTTTTGTTGATAACGGACTCAACTATTGTAATCGAACGGTGAGACGCCAAGGGAGGCAAACGGTGTGTGCAATTGACGAATACGAGGTTTGAATGGACGCGAGTGCCAGCGATGCGCACTAGGGACATTCTATTTGAAGGTGTGTAGTGACCACCCGGTGCTGCCGAGTGAAAGATTGACCTGCCCGGAATGCTCGGATGCCTGGCATCAGGATGGATGGATATGATGGTTCACACGTCAACCAAAATACTATCACGTTAGTAGTCTCAGAATCCAATAAAGTGCGTTTGTCCCTTCAAACTTATCTGTGAATGTGCTGCGCTACCCTGTTGGCCTGGCCCCTGCCGCCTTGCAAGACACCATCCCCAAGACATACCGCATCCGTCAACTACCACCTCATTTGAACCCACTGTCAACTTCAACCTGCATCCTTCAACAACACCAAGATGTTCGAACTCGCAAACAACTACTCATCCTACCACCTCATCCCTCAATCATCAGACCTCGCCCTCTCCCCTCCTGAATCCTACTTCTTCATTACTGACTTCCTCATCATCTCCTGCGGCGTTCTCTACACACTATGCTACCTTTTCTACATGACGCGTACCTACAGCGACCGCTTCCTTGCCGGCTCCGTACTCTTCCTCTCGCAGACCATGGCGTATGAGCTTTACTACGCATATGTCTGCACGACCACGACATGGCAGCGCGTGTGCTTCTTTGTATGGTTCATGTTCGATATCAGTTTCGTTACCGTAGCGCTGAAAAGGGCGTACAAGGAGGAGGAGAGACCTAAGACGGTGTGGAGGCTGATCTGGATGACGGCGCTGGGGATCGCGTTCTTGTGGGGCGCTGGACAGGTGTGGCCGGACGAGAGGGAGCAGTTGACTGCCTTCTGGACAGGAGTGTATCTGGAGCTGCCGATTGGGTGGGGACAAGTGTATTACTTATTGAAGAGAGGAGATACGAAAGGACAAAGTCTCGAGATTTGGTGAGTGCTTCGATTGTGATCAAAGATGGCTTTGACTGATTGGACTAGGATCACGAGATATCTGGGCTGCATTTGCGCGTTTCTAGTGTTTATCTGGCGATACCTTAATGCGCCAGAGAACTGGTCGTACGTCGGTTCATTTTGGAGCATTGCGGGTATGATCGTTACGCTGCTTCCAGAGACCATCTACCCGTTCGTGTATGTATGGGCACACAAGAAGGAGCGTGGAGACAAGAAGACCAAGGCCGAGTGAACGTCGAACCCTGGGTACCCATCCAGTCTCCAAAATTCACCACCCTTCCCTGGACGTTTTCATGAGCAACTGGGCTGGCACAGTTCAACTCACAACAACGGTGTCAGGTCGATGTTGAGACTACCGAATCGAAGCTATGCAGGCCGGCCCGTGCTGCGGATAATCGGCGGGATTGCTCATTTCGAAAACTTTCACGAGACGACTCAGGGCGACAACCCGCGACTTCCAAGCCGGGAAAACGGAGAGAAGACTGCTTCGGCGCGAGATCAACACAAGGACGATAGAAATCGACAATCCGCGACACGATTGCGAGAGTTGCGAGACGTTTGGCGACTTAGGCTATGCAAGGGCGGCCGTTGTTGATTTGGAATGCGCTGCAAGATCAAGATCCCATCATCTCGTTACGACAGCCGAAAGACATCGATCGTCACTGGGAAAAGGGACAAGCTTCATGCCGCGGACTGACTAGCCTCGGCGGGAGTGATGATCTGGGCCCCTTTTCATGTTCGCGCCACGATTGTTTGATGGGCTCGGTGCAGCTGCCGCTGCCAATATTACATGCGCGCCAATCATGTTTCGTGTTGCAACACGCTAGCAGCGATCTTCAGCCACAGGCAGACGCATCGGTCGCAGCTTCCATGGTCGAGTGCAACCAATACTGTCGGTCGTGACGTGTGACGTCTGAAAACATCATTTCATTAGCCCTCTGTTGACTACAATCTATCCGTGTCAGTTTCATCTTCCTCTCCTTTCTGAATTTTCAACGTCAATCCACGCGCAACGAGCACCAATTCCAGCGTCGCAATGGCGCAACAAGGCGAAGCAGCGGGTTACTACACTGGCGCACCACAACAGCCACAACAAGCCTATCATCAGGGCCAGCAATACGGACAGCAACCGCCTATGAACTATGGCCAACAACCTCCGCAGTATGGCAACAACTACGCTCCTCCCCAGGGTCCACAACCCTCACAACATCCACTCGCGCAACAGAATGGCTATGCGCAGATGAACTATGGCGAAAAGCCGAGCTTCGACCAAGCCTTCAAGATTGAGAGGCCGAAGTACAACGATTGGTGGGCTGGCCTGCTACTCATCGCGGTATTTCTGGGGTATGTTGCTGTATCTGGGCTCGCAATCAGAGGATATGGTGAGTTAGGCGGCCTTGTCCTAGCTCGATGAGTACTGACGATTCCAGCGCAAAACATTAACTTCAACGGTGGAATCTACGGCAGCCAAAATGACTTTGGGCTAGACTCAAACACAGTCATCCTATTCGCGTTTGTCCTCGGCATGGCCACCATCCTCAGCTACGCCTACATGTGGGCAGCGCGCGCCTTCACAAAGCAGTTCATCTGGATCACCGGTATTCTCAACATTATCTTCGGATTCGTCACGGCCCTCTACATGCTCTCGCGCCGTTACTGGTCTGGTGGTATTGTCTTCCTGCTATTCAGCGTCTTCTACGTGATCTGCTTTATCAGCTGGATTCCTCGCATCCCCTTCAGCGTCCTGATGCTGCAGACCGCGATTGACGTCTCGAAGAAGTACGGCCACGTGTACTTGGTCTCGCTCATTGGAGGACTGATCGCAATGGCGTTCAGCGCCTGGTTCTCGGTCACTCTTGTGGCGATCTATGCAAATTACCACCCTGGCAATAACCCTGCGTGTGACAACGGGACTGGAGGTTGTGGCAATGGCAAGGTCATTGGCCTAATCGTGTTCGTCACTTTCGCCATGTACTGGTTCTCTGAGTAAGTTTGAAACATAAATGTTGAGAAATAATTCACTGATAACCTCCTAGATGGCTCAAGAACACCATTCACGTTACTATTTCTGGCGTTTATGGCTCCTGGTACTTCAACCCTGACAACGAGAAGTTCCCCAAGGGAGCGACCCGCGGCGCCTTGAAGCGAGCCTTGACCTACAGCTTCGGCAGCATCAGTCTGGGGAGCTTGCTCGTGGCCATTATCCAATTTTTGCGACAGTTGTGCTCAGCCGCCCAGCGATCGGCTTCCGGAGACGGCAACCTGGTTGCCTCGATCTTGTTCTGCGTTTTTGGATGTCTCATTGGCATTCTGGAATGGGCTGTCGAATTCTTGAATCGTTATGCATTCTCGTACATTGCGCTTTACGGCAAGGCGTACATTGCAGCTGCTAAGGACACCTGGAAGTCAGTATAGCCTGAATGTCTCCATGCTGTTCACATGCTTACGTTACGCAGGATGATCAAAGACCGCGGTATTGATGCCCTTGTTAACGAATGCCTCATCGGCCCGGTCCTCTCCATGGGCGCAACATTTATCGCATATGCGTGTGCGCTGCTCGCATACCTGTACCTGATCTTCACGTCGCCCGCATACAACCAGGATGGCGGCTATACTCCCGTTGTGGTCGCATTTGCGTTCCTTATCGGTCTGCAAATTTGCAAGATCTTCACTACTCCGTTGAGCAGTGGCATTGACACGATATTTGTCGCAATGGCTTGGGATCCGGAGGTTCTTGTCCGCGCTCACCCGGACCTTTATCACCGCATGGTGGCTGTGTATCCTCACGTGCAGCAGGCTATTCATGCGTAGAATTTGGAATCGGAGGCTGGAGGCTTGAAGAAGAGGCTGTAATAATGGGTGGGGCTGGTGGTAATGAGATTTTTCAAGATCAGATCACGATACACGCACGGTACGTACCTGTAGCAATCGATCAATCGATGACGATCGTTTTGCAAGCCTCAAGAGATGTTACACCAGGATGTGTGTCTGAGAAAAACACGCTTTGCCCCACTTGGCATCAGCTAATGGCATGAACGCTTGGTATGAACCATGACGTCGTTTACTCCACCAGCGCGTGAGAAAGTGCTGGGAAGCCGGACCGCGAACGAGCACAGCGTCAGAAATTGCTGTGAGTTGCGGCAGAGTTGCGGCAGGACTTCCACAATCGCATGTTCGGAGCGCGCCCTCCACGGCCGGGAGGAACGTTGAAGGTGAGCAGTCGGGCAGCATGGCAGCACGTTCATCTACTTTCTGTCTTTCAGCCGCAGTGCAACAGGCAAATCTGAAGACGCACATTTCATCTTACTATTGATTCTGGCGAGTCTCGCGCGTTACTTTTGCAGGCAGTCGTTCCTCCCTAGCTGCCAATTGGGTGTTCGCTGCAGCGTCATCGCGGGGTGCATCGCCAGCTCACTCGTGTCCCCAACATTCACCTTTACTCGCTATCAGCCTTACCTTGCAATTAGCACTGCGCTGCAGCACCCCAGTCACACACCGCCCCTCCCTCAAGAAGCATCTGGCCAGGTAAGTCCACATGTAACTGCTTGTTACTTCACGGTCTTTGCACTACCTGCCACTGCATCGGTGGCCCTAGCTCCTGCCATAAATACCCCTCATCAACACCTTCCCCTCCGATCGTCAACAAACACCACTCACCACTTTCCTTTCACCACGCTCCGAACATTTCACCTGCTCGTGAACAGTGGGTCTCCCTCTCCTCCCACCTCACCACCACTTCTATGAACACCCAATTGACCTCCATCTCTAGCTAACTCTCACCACAACCTCACCTACTTCACCACACTCAACTCTACACACACCCACACAAACATCATGCCCTACGAGAAGAAGGCTGTTCACTTCGGCGGTGGAAACATCGGCCGTGGCTTCGTTGCCGAGTTCCTGCACAACTCTGGCTACGAGGTCATCTTCATCGATGTCATGGACTCGATTATCGAGCAACTCCAGCAGACACCTTCGTACACTGTCACCGAGATTGGTGATGACGGTGAGCGCCAGTTCACCATCAACCACTACCGGGCCTTCAACTCAAAGCACGAGATGGACAAGGTCGTGCACGAGATTGCTACTGCCGATGTCGTCACATGTGCCGTTGGTCCCAACATCCTGAAGTTCGTCGCTGATCCAGTCGCCAAGGCTATTGAGGCTCGCGAGCTTGACTACCCCATTGCCGTCATTGCCTGCGAGAACGCCATCAACGCCACAACCACATGGAAGGGCTTCATCGAGAGCAAGCTGAGCGAGAAGACCCTGGAGAACATCGACAAGAAGGCCCGCTACGCCAATTCGGCTATTGACCGCATTGTGCCACAGCAGGACAAGGACGCTGGTCTCAATGTCAAGATCGAGAAGTTCTTCGAGTGGTGCGTCGAGCAGAAGCCCTTCGAGAACGGCGGCAAGAAGCCCGAGATCGAGGGTGTTCACTACGTCGATGACCTCGAGCCCTACATCGAGCGCAAGCTCTTCACCGTCAACACATCACACGCTACTGCTGCCTACTACGGGCACAACCGCAAGATCCCTTACATTCACGAGGTTCTCCACAACAAGGAGCTTCACGACATCGTCCGTGCCGCTGTCAAGGAGACCGCTCACTTGATCGTCAACAAGCACGGCATCTCTACACAAGAGCAGGATGACTACGTCGAGAAGATCGTCAAGCGCATCTCCAACCCCACCCTCAAGGACAACGTCGAGCGTGTCGGTCGTGCTCCTCTCCGCAAGCTCTCCCGCAAGGAGCGTTTCATTGGCCCTGCTGCTCAACTGGCTGAGATGGGTGAGAAGGTCGATGCTCTCCTCGGTGCCATCGAGATGGCCTACCGCTTCCAGAACGTCGAAGGCGATGAGGAGTCTGCCGAGCTCGCCAAGATCCTCAAGAACAACTCCGCCGAGGATGTTGTCAACCAGGTCAACGGCCTCGACCGTACACACCCTCTCTTCGAGCAGATCGTCCCGATCGTCAAGAAGGTCCAGGGGAGCACCAAGGGCTCTTTGTAGCTCTAAGAAGGGCTCCGGGCACATGAAGTGCGACAAGGCGTGATTTATTCCGGCGAATGGAGCAAAAAGGTACTGAGCGATGGTTCTACTTAACGGGTCTTTCCTAGCTTCTCACGATACTCCCACAGCGATCCCATTTAGCGGGCTGTGACACGAATGATACATGATTGATGAATGTTACCTCTCTCCCCTTGCTTCTGTGATGTTCATTGTTTGGTTTTGCTGACACCGCAACAATTGACTCTGCAGTTCTCTGGTTGTTGCTCGTGTTCTGGCATATCTCAAAGACTGCCTCTCGCGCCACGTAGCTGCTCCTCAAGCAAATGCTGGAGCCTGACCTTGGCATCTTTGACTGAACAAGTTTAAGAACCATGATTGGACATCTGCACCTTTGTCTATAGTTCTATTTTCATTTTCCAAGCCAAAGTTCGCTCATCAGCTCTTCTTGTGTACGACCCCCTTGAACTTGGAACAGTAATACAATCAGTAAATCTATCTGCACCATGGCATAGTCGTTCCGACAAGCTTATGAGTGGCTATTACCAACGTTAATGCCCTGCATGACGTCTACCAAGCTGTCACAACTGTCAACCAGACAATCAACAGCCACTCGGAAGCCTTCGCTTCTGTATGATGTAGAGGGCTTCAGTCGCGAGCCAGATTCAGGGGACCATACATTGTGGCAAGCACCATAAAGCAGAAGTGTGGGGACAATGTGAGCATGTCCGCATCGTGCTGCCCTCCCCATAAGAATACAACGTCAATTAACCGACGCAAGATCGACAAGCTCTATATAAGATTCAGCTTTCAGCTTTCAGCTGTGCACTTTTTCTGTATCTGTAACTATCAGTGCTTTCAAAAATGTGCAGACCCCCTGACCTTGGTACAGTGATGCGTACAGTAGGTACGTACTGTGGTTCATGAGGGCGGACAGCCTTATGAGTGGCTGTTCACCACGTTGTTGCCCTGCAGGACATGTACCAGACTGTCAATGCTGTCAACCAAGATAGAAACAGCCACTTAGAAGCCTTCATTCGTACATAACGTAAGTCTGTCGCAGTAGTGAACCAAGTTCAGGGGGGTCTGTACATTTCAGCAACCATTGTACCTCAGATAATCATGTCTTGAAAACGAGCTTGAACTTCCACATGGGGGTACACCTAAAAGAAGATGGGTGCATTTGCCTGTCAGCTGTGAAGATACGTAGATCTATCAGGCGTAAAGATCTTGGAGGTGTGCGCGCTGAGAATGCTTCCGCAGGGGAACATCACACATTGTTTCTACACGCAAGCAATCTAGGTCATTCTCTCCTTGTTTTTTTCCTTCAATTATCTCCGTATTATCGTTGTTTCTCTTTCCGTTGCTACTCTTTCCGTTGCTACTCATTCCGTTGGCAGTCAACACTACTCTTGCTTTGTTGCTCCTGCTTCTTCGCTCTTTCCTCCACCCACGCCACCTTTCACGCTTCCAAGCAATTCAGCGCAGTATTCCATCAACCCGGTAGTCCTACTTTATCGTTTACCATAGCTATCAGCGTACTACAGCGGTCCATGCTGCCATGACACACCTTCATGATGATCGTGAACTGCGAAAGTGACAATTGAAAATTAACCAGAAGAGGCGCCATGTCTTTTCCGCCTTGAGGGTCTTCAGCAGAAAACGTAGATGGAAGTGACTTCTGTGTGTAAAGGATACTTCACTGATTATCCTGTCAAAACTAGACACACATAGAAGCCTTATGCTAACGACTCATGTTCTCGAGAGGGCCGTCGAGCTGCTTCATGCTGTAAGAGAAGCAAGACGTAGTCGTATATATTCCTTGATTGACAGGGGACATGGTGAAGCATTGGGTCAAGCTTGAACGGAATTTTCGTCAGTCGGGGTCGAAAAGCTGACTTTCATGCATTGCTGTCACACCCATGTTTATTCGTGGACCTGACATGTGGGTACACTGTCGTGGATTCGTTTCTACACTTATGCTCCCGGATCTTACCGCCATCTTGTCGCTCCTCTCCCCTCCCTAAACTCTTACTTCGTCCGCCACCCCTGAATCTCATCCAGCGTAAGCACATACGCATCAGTATACACCCTCTTCAACAAATCCAGACTATTCCACACCCCCGCACTAATATAGTCCCCACTCCAAACCACAAACCACGCCCAATCCGCCTGATACGCCTTCAACAAGCTCGGCTCCATGACTGACCCAATCTCCGCGGCGGCAATGATCTTCGTGTCCCCAGTCAAAGTAAGAAGATTATTGTACGTCGCAGAAATCGGGCCGTGGTCGCCCTGCGCATAAGTGTCGGCGGAGACGATGTCGACGTAGGAGTTGCCGGGGTACCAGTCCTTCGCCACAGAATTCCAGACCCAGATCAGGTTCTGCAGTTTGTGAATGCGGGTGAGGCGGTCGAAGACGATTTTGTAGAGTTTCTTAGCTGGCTCGGGACCTTTGGCGCCCCACTGCATCAAATGTCAGTATAAGTGTAGGTCGGGGAAATATGAGTGAAAATAAGGACGCACCCAGAACCACCTCCCCTCCGCCTCGTGCAACGGCCTAAACAGCACCGGTACCCCATTATCCTGGAGTTTCTTGAGCTGCACGGCAATAGTATCAATATCCTTAATCAGCAGCGTGTAGTTCGCATTCGTCGTATCCTTTAGCGCAGTCTCGACATCGAAATCCGTCGCCGCCGTATAAAATCCAGAGTACCACGGCTGCGTAGCATTATCGTAAAGACCAACGGGTGCGCCCCAGTGCCATACGAATGTCACGATGCCGCCTTTCTTGTTGAACGCGATGGCTTTATCGACGTCGGTGGATGATGCGCCGCGCGAGATGCGGGATTCGGTGTAGTCCATCAAGTCCAAACCGAGGATGGCGGGTGTCTTGCCGACATTTGCTGTTACCCAGTCGAGAGATGCTTGGTCCTGTTGGCCGGAGAGGATGTTCTTGCCGTAAATGCTTCCGAGGTATTTGAGCAGTGCTTTCGCATCAGCATTCGCATTCGGGCTCACAGGCTGCGTGGTAATCTTATGTGCGCCGCGCTTCGGGCTGGGTGACAAAATGATGCTGTCAATGAGGTACCAGCCCCAGTTATTCTGGATTTCGATCGTGTTGGAGCCGGCGTTGAGGAGCACTTGGCCAGCAGAGACAGTCGTCCATGTTGTTGTGGCTGGGAGGGAGACTTGGGAGCCACCTGCACCGTTGAGGACAACGTAGGTATATTTGTCGCCGTAGGGACCGTTGTAGACGAGTTGGAGGTCGTAGAGTTGCGAAATTGTGGCGGGGACGCTGAAGGTGACCTTGTCTATGCCTTCGTCAAAACCCTCCACGTAGCCAGTGCCTATTGTCGTGTTAGATATATCGGGATGAATTTTTCTTGTCATGCGCACCAGTATATCCGGCAACTGCAGTGGCAACGGTGACACCAGATAGTGTCGCGGACTCGGCTTGGAGTGTAGTGGTCTGAGCGACTACAAGAGCGGCCAGAAGGCCTGCGATACCTGCTAATCGAGCAAGGAACATACTGAAAGTAGATTTGAGGTTCCGTTGTCTGTCACCCCGTACTAGTCCCACATCTTCAGCTTATATCTCACGACTAATAATGCTCAATTTGCCACGGTCTTGGTGCTCCGCTTCGAAGTAGATGAAGGGCTGCAGGTACTGTGGGAAGCGGCCTCAAAATCCGGGGTATGGTATAGCGCGCAAGGCTGCATACCATTCGGAGGGTTTCGAAACATTTTAATGAGGGCGAGATGAGGTTCTCAGATGCTCAGTGTGACCTACATTAATATGTATAGATTGGAGGGGCGGCGGAAGCAAGGGTAAGAAGCCGCCAAAGACAATTTGGCGAAAACCACAATGTACCTCAATCTTGCTGGGTACGAACGAACGAAGTATGAAACACGAGGAATGGTGGAAGATTTCTTTATTATATTGCTGTTGTGGTCGCCACTCGATATGAGGGCATTGAGTCGCCATAACCTAGTGACCAGCCCTGATGAGCTGCGTGATATCGTCGACCTCCTTTGGTGTTGGCGTCAAGTTTTCAGAACCGTTCTCTGTTACCAAAAGATTGTCTGTATTGCATTAGTGATATCGTTGTTTCAGTCTGCAGGTGCAAGCACTCACCTTCAATCCTTACACCACCAACACTCCAGTACTTCTCTAACACCTTCTCGTCGATATACTGCTTTTGCTTCTCATTCTTCAGATACGGGTCGATGATGAACTTGCAAAAGTAAATGCCCGGCTCAACCGTGATCACGCTCCTCGCAGGCACCGTTCCCCTGACCCTGAGGTAGCGGAACATGCTGTCTTTATCCGCATAGTTGGCATTGCCGCCCGTGTCGTGCGTGTCCATACCCAGGTAGTGACCCAGACCGTGAGGAAAAAATGCGACGCTCGTCCGCGCCTTGAAGATCTCCTCGGCATCGCCCTTTAGGATACCGAGCGCAAGAAGACCATCGATGGCGATTTTGTGGGCAAGTTCGTGGATCGAATCCCAGACGGCACCGGCTTTGAGCGCGGCGATGCACTGCTTCTGCATATGAAGGACTATGTCGTATATTGCGCGGCTCTCTTCGCTAAAGTGGCCTGTGATAGGGAAGGTGCGGGTGATGTCTGAGGCATAGCAGTCAACCTCGCATCCTGCATCCAAAAGGAGCAGGTTCTGCTTATCAATAGGTGCTGCGTTGTTGACATAGTGTAGAGTTGCGCCATTCGTGCCGGCTGCCACGATGGAGTGGTAGGCCTGGTTCTTTGCGTTGCGTTCGACACACGACTTCAGGAAGACAGCTTCGAGTTCGCATTCGTTGCGAGCCTTAGCAGCAGCCTTCATGACGTTGACATGTGCCACAGTTGATATAGCATTGGCCTTGCGAATGAGCGCGATTTCATAGTCGGTCTTGGTCACCCGGCAGTACTCAATCGCAGGCTTGAGCTCCTTAAACTCCTTTTCCTTGAAGTTGAGGAAGGTGATGTGGTCCGAAACTTGCTCTGGGATGGCGTAGACAGTCGACTGTGATGTGTCGGTCGAGCTGGCCAGATGCGAGTTGACATCGGCGGTTGTCTTGCAGTCATCGATATCATACTTTACCTTTGCCTCCCTGAGGCTCATGGGAAGTCCGGACCAGATGACCTCGTCAGGCTCAACGCCGGGGATGAACAGCGTAAGCTTGTCAGTGCTGATTTCGTATGTGAGATACGAGTCTGGCAGCTCGCATCCACTGAGGTAGTAGAAGTAGCGTCGTTGCCTTGATTAGATTGTCAGTGTCTCCTGCTAGCAAGGGCCTGAGAGTTCACACCTGAAAGGAGCCTCTCCATCGTTGTCCTCATTCAGCTTCTGCTTTTGCGCCTCCAGGTAGATGGTTCCGTTTTTGTCACCACCCTTCTCGATAATCCACTTTGCGACCTTCCTTGCGTGTTCCTTGGCTGGGTACTTGCCCTTGAGAACTTCATCGTAGTTCTCTGCGATCCCCATTCTGGCAATTGATGCAAGTCCTCGAGGCTTGCTGAATCGCTCGGCAAAATTTTCAGGGTTATAGAGCCGATTTGGTCGAGACGAGAAGCTTCTTCCACAGTGTAGAAACGGTTGCCAGAAAACGCGCGCGAGCTTCCTGCAGCTGCCCATGTGGCCGTTTGGGACCGGAACGACAGGTGGGGTGGTGGGGGACAGCTCAAGTCTGAGATCGCGGGTACCTTCGCTCTGCCTCGGCCAGCTTCAAGAGGCAAGTGCGGAGGAACAACATTGGTCAATGCACATCGCGGATTGCTTTACGATTGTAGCATAGGAGACCACATCAGAATGAAATTATTGTGTTCGGTCATGATATATTGAACGCTATCAGAATCGTAAAAAATCGCAGAAACGCCAGTAAAGGTGCACGCATTGGATGCGCAAGTCACACCATCATTGGAGATGATCATTAAATCTCAACGTGTTGCCCACCTAGTCGTACATTTTTCCAAAGTGAGCCAATGCACAGATCTAGTCCTTCCACCTGTTCAGAAACTTCTGCATGTCGTCTGTTGGGTGAGGAGCAGCAGCGACCTGGTCAATAGTCAGTATACGCCCAATCGCCCGTCTTGTGAACGCAACTTACCGTGTTCTCCATGCTGCTGACCGAGAATGTCTGAGCCTGTGTGATAGTTGTCTGAATACTCGGGATTGGCAAGAAGGCCGTCGCAATCTTGACGCTACTTGTTGGATACAAGGGCTTCGTGTTCTTTGCTGTGACCGTTTTCGGTGGTACTGGCTGCATCGGCGCATATCGTGTAGGGCCCGTCTGCATTGTATACTCGACATCGTAGTCGCCATCTGCGCCTGCTGCTCCGCCTGCAGCATCGGTGGTGGTGTCCTTGGTCGCAGGCCCGTCTGTGGTATCGAGCTTGCTAAGAGCCGTCTTCACGTCGTCTCTCCATGCGCCTGTCATGCCCGAGTAGGAGAAGCGATCCGAGTAGGCCGTGAGTTCGCCTCCAGTCTTGCCTACAGCGACCATCTTGATGAAGCTGTGCGGTCGTGTCAGTGAAGTTGCTCAACGTAAAGATCAAGATCGACCTACTAGGCATTGGCTGGTGTGCTCGCTCCTGGCAGTCCAGTCTCTACCAAAGCAGACGCCTTGTTACCACCAAGCGCGAAGTTTCCCGCTGTTGTAAGGACCTTGACCACCTGTTGCTCTTTATCCTCCTGTCCACCGCCTACTAGAATGAGCTGGTATGTTATCAAGTCACTGATTTCGGGGCCCGTGCCGCCTTCCTCCCATTCTACCTCGATCGCCGTGCCAACCGTCAGTTTGTCGCCTGCAACCGGACTTGTAAATTTAATGCCAGCGCTCACAAGAGGTGCAAGCGCGGCAAACGCAGTGAAAGGTAGTAGTAACCGCGTCATTGTGAGGGTAGTGTGCAGTATGGAGCGAGGGAATGCGGAGCGAGGTGCGCGGGTATCGGTCGGCGTCGAAGAAAGCGCGTAGCCTGGAGAACGTTGTCGCGTGGTATCGTTGAAGGGATTGCGGCGCGTTGGGGATCGTGGAGGCGGTTAATGTCGCAAACGTTGAGCTTGAATTCTAGGTGGCTTGCCGCCAGGGGCACAATTGCAGCAGTGACGATCGCCTAGCGCAGATGGGGCAGGGATGTGCATTCCAGATGCACGACGCGCGCGTTCAGCATTTGTGTGGGGTCATTCACCTGAAGGTCTTCAGTCTGTACGGTACACAAGTCAATGAGTCATCTAGATTTGCAATGATCATGTGCTGCAAATCTCGAAGGTATCTGTAGCTGGACAGGCACCTGGCAAATCTGACATGGAACTCTTCAGGGTCTCGTAACGGGTTTGAGCTGGCAAAATGGAGACTTTGTTCACCTGGAAGTGTTTGAGAATTTGTACGCTGGGTGAGCCATGAAATGTTCATGTGGCTATATCAGGGTATCCAACGTGTGGGTATGATGCAGTGTGGGAAAGCGCGTGGTCAACCGCCAGCTCCCAAAAGTTTCAAAAGGCCGCCATGCAACCTATCGTACACAAGAATATCAAAATGCCGCTATTTTGTTGCTTGAACGCCGTCGCATACTCAATGGGGATATCCTACGCAATGGACAAATGAGATGTACCAAGGAAATGCTTTGCAAGGATCACGCAGCAACTTCTCGTCGAAGCTTGGGGTTGCCCAGCTTCAAGTTGAACGATGTTGGCAGCCGACTCGTGATGGTGGCTGCTTGTCCCGCCTTTTGTAGCGAGATTGTAAGATCCTTTAACTTCTCTGGCGAGAAAATCTGGACGTTGAATGATAAAAGGAACTCAACACAGAGCTCCAATCGGCAAAGTGCACCTTCGTCCACGCCACCGACTGCAGCAAAGCGCTTCTGTGGCCAACGGTGATCTTCGAGAGCTTTCATTGCGACCAGTGCGCATGCGAGGATGAGTCGGTGCATCGTTCGAAAGGTCAGAGGAACGACTTTATCAATGACGCATAGTCGGAGAATGTAGGAGCCAGCGGCGAGCCAAACAGCTGTTGAGAGTGGGCAGTATTTCTGGATGCGGTTCATGTACTCTTCGACGCCCACTTTTGGGACAGTTTTTGAGAAGAACTTTCTTGCCATGTTTGCCCGTTGAAGGTGCTCGGGTAGCGCGCCGGCACCGATGTCATGCGCGATCGTAGGTTCATCGTGTTCTGCTTCTGCTGGCGAAAGCTGTGTTGGGTGATGATTCTCTTTCTCGGCAGGAATGGGTGTCGCAGGTCTGGAAGCTACACGACGATGGCCTTTGATTGCCGCTAGGTTGTCCCTCGAAATGGTCCGTGTTAGGGGAGGTGTTGCTGGCACGTCGCCTGCTGCATTCGCCATTGCAATGATCGCCCGTGAGATCAACTTCATGGCAGACTCTCGCGGCATAGTGCAAATATCCAACTCTTCCTCGTTCGCAGGTGGTGATGGCGCATCCTGAAGGGCTAAACTTCCGAAATCTGGCAAGACACCGGCATCGCCAGCTGGGTTTGGTGCGGAGGGTGGCTCCATGGTTCTCGTTGGTACTTCTCGTAACCGGTAGATCAAGTGCTCAGGATGCACTTGAGGAAAAGTATGAGGCGTTGGGTTACAGACTTGAAGCATTTGGACACACGTAGACGTTGATGTTGCCGGAGTTGACCGATGTACTTGGGAAGTGGGAGTTTGATATAAGCAGACACTCGGTGTCAGTAACGTTTGCGACTGTTTTCTGGAGGTTGTCGTTCAGATGTGGCAACGATGTTCGAGGCGGCTCAAATAAGCACGGGAAGGTGGTTGATGTTGGCAAGTAATTTGGCTCAGGCGTGATGGGTTCCAATGGTAAGGCTGTGATGGGTCCAGGCGGTGAAGTGTTGATACGCAGCGTCAGGTAGCAAGGAATTCCGGTCAGGAGATATTTTGAACTGGTTGGTGGTAATCGATGGAGGTATATTTGGCGGAGGAAAGGGTAGATGTCGGAATTTCGCCGTTAGAGAGGTCAAGTGACGCTAAGAGGATTTCCGTCTGGCCTCGAAAAAGATGGTCGACGATACTTCACGATCGATTCCGAAGCACGGACGCCTACCTACTATAACAGCGGAGGCCATGCGGTAGCGTATTGAGGCTGTTTTAGTCGCGTTTACTGCCGACGCGCCATTAGGCCGGACCCAAATGCGGTGAGAAATTGCAGGTGTGTTGGCGGGCCACGATGAGGACGTCTACGTGGAAGGCTGCAGAGCTGCGTCGAGACCAGATGAAGCCCAAGGCAGGTCTCGTGCAGTGCAGAAAAGGGCTAGCCCTAGATGGCGAGACGGGCCGGAGGATAAAGGCAGAAGAGGCAGTACCCTTGATACTGGTACTCGACACATGCACGAGAGAGAAATTGGTGGTAGTGGAAGGTTGCAGGCGTGATTTGGCGGTTAATTAAGGATTAAAAGGACGACGATTTGCATGTGGTCGTTGCAGCGAAGGGAGGTCTGTATAACGAAGCGTTCACTGCGGGGGACAGCCGCGGCTCAGCTGCAGGGTCTTGACAGGGAGTGTAAACGAAACAACAAACAAAAGACACGCTGGAGTGGGTTGCAGGTGGTTCCATGTGGAGAGTTGGCGTGCGCAATCACAGTGAGGGAGATTGAGGGACGGCGGGCTAGAATCGCTCCATCCACGAATGCCCCATCACCATCAGGGCCCGGAGAGTTCCTTCCTGATCGTGGCTATGCGCCGGGCGATTTCCTCCACCCCTCTGACCTCCGCTACCCACCAGCTCTCCTCGCAAAAGCAATCTTGTTCGGCTGCCAGAACCTGACGACACGTCTGACAGAGATGACTGTTCGCCGGTTCCAGGCTAATGTACAGTTTTTCCAACTGGGACGACATTCGATGGTCGACCGACCAGCGGCATTTTCTGCGGTACACCCTCACGGCAAGCCGCTTTGCAGAACGTAGCGGCACCGGGAGCTATAAACCTGGTGATCGCCCGACATACAGCCAATCGAAGTGAAACTTCTCGAGCTGTGAATCCACGTGTTCACTGAATCAGTCTCCGCTACTGGACAGCAAGTCTGACCGGAGAAACCGCAGCCACGAAGCATTCCTCCTTTGTGCCGCTGCTGCGAATGCTTCAAGACAAAGCGTGGTGTTTGTACGAAATGAACTCGATCGACAGTCATGGGACGCTACTTGAATGCCGGACCTTTGGAACGATGCTCGTATCCTCGAGTAGCGCGATTCTACGTGTATTCCATATCCAAACAACGGCCGTTGGCGAAATCAAACTGCCGAGTGCATACGCTCTGGGCCAATCGGAAGCCATACTTATCTGATCTTACGCGGCACGATAAGTGGACTTGGTCTCTACTCGCAGCTCTACCACTCTGCTGGTTTACAAGAAATATTGAGCTATTATCGCACGCTCTTGCTCATGCAAACCTGACGCTCAGGGGGTCACTTCGTTCACAACCTAGCCACAAGAAGGCTGCAGCCGCTCCTCATTGAGTCTTGAGACGTCTTTACACCCAATTGACCAACGCACGATCAGCCGTCGATATATGAACAGGGCGCAGCTTCACGCACCGTCTCCTCAACAACATGTCGTTACCTCTGTAGCGCAGTGTCAAATCAAGATCGCACTACCTCGTCCCTGCGTTGAGCGGTAGTGATGGCACACTGACGTCAGCCCGCGTCGCTAAGCTGCCAACATGGGTTGCTGCAAGGTGATGCCATCCAGTGGAGTGTAACCCGGATAAGCAACCCGGATTTAGCTTGCAACACCATCAAAAGATATGGCTGGCATCTCAATGTTTTCCGAGTCTTGGTAAAGCTTGTCAACCTCCACCATGCGGACCTCGATATTGGGCCTTTGGGCCTGCACCTGGACCACAGCCCTGACGACGTCGACGAGTGGATTGTATAGCTTGATCGAACGACGTCTGCCCTCGCATAGCGGCCAATTCGAGTTCCATCTGGAGGAAGCCCATAATACCTCGGTGGCTCAGAATAGCAAGTACGCTATATCGACAGCCTCCAACGGCTCGGTCATTATTTGTGGAGGCAGCCTAAGCGCATTGAGTGTTGGACTCCGCCATTACTTATCAGATGTGGCCCATGTTGACATCTACTGGTTCATTGGTAATGAGCTGGACAAGGCTGCATCGCCTCTGCCTGGAATCAACGGCACGATCACAAGGCAGAGTACTGTACCATGGAGGTACTTCTTCAACACCGTGACATTCTCTTACACCACGCCCTTCTGGAGCTGGAAAGACTGGGAGCTCGAACTTGACTGGCTCGCCCTGCATGGTGTTAACTTGCCTCTGGCCTGGGTCGGCTACGAAAAGATCCTATTGGATGTTTTCCAAGAAATTGGTCTCACGGATGACGAGATCCTACCGTTCTTCTCTGGGCCTGCCTTCCAGGCGTGGAACCGCCTTGGTAACATACAAGGGTCCTGGAGCGGTGAACTGCCAAGATCATGGATCGATTCACAATTCGAGTTGCAGAAGCAGATACTGGAAAGGATGCTCGAGCTAGGCATGACACCCATCCTGCCGGCGTTCACAGGTTTTGGTCCAAGAGCGTTGACCGATCTATATCCCAATGCAACAATAGTAAATGGAAGCCGTTGGGAGGACTTCCCGCCCGAGTACACAAAAACAACGTTCCTCGAGCCCTCAGATCCTTTGTTTGCAGATCTACAGAATCGCGTCATCTCCAAGCAGGTCGAATACTACGGCAACATCACGCAGTTCTACACCCTAGACCAGTACAACGAGAATGATCCGTACTCAGGCGACCTATCCTACCTCCGCAACATCACTCGCGGGACGTGGCAGTCCCTCAAGGCCGCAAACACCGCAGCAGTATGGGTCATGCAAGGCTGGCTGTTCTACTCCAATGAAAATTTCTGGACCAAGGAGCGCATCGAAGCTTATTTATCTGGCGTTGAGGAAGACTCTGACATGCTCATCCTCGACCTTTTCTCAGAATCACAGCCGCAATGGCAGCGCACGAATTCTTACTACGGCAAGCCGTGGATATGGAACGAGCTGCACAACTACGGCGGCAACATGGGTCTGTATGGACAAATTGACAACGTGACGATAGACCCTATCGAAGCCCTCGCCAGCTCCTCCTCCCTCGTCGGCTTCGGTCTCACGCCAGAGGGTCAAGAAGGCAACGAGATCATTTACTCCCTCCTCCTCGACCAAGCATGGCAGTCATCACCCATCGATACAAAGCAGTATTTTCACGACTGGGTCACCACGCGCTACTCGCACTCTTCCAACTGCACCTCCGCCCCCAGCCTCCCATCCTCCCTCTACACAACTTGGGAGTTGCTTCGAACAAGCGCCTACAACAATACCAACCTAAAATCCAACGCCGTACCGAAGAATATCTTCGAACTCGCACCTAACATCACCGGCTTAGTGAATAGAACAGGACACCACCCCACGACACTGAACTACAACACTTCGGTCGTGTTTGAAGCGTGGAAATTCTTGCTCTCGGCTGCTGAAGAAAAGGAGGAGCTGTGGGAGCACGCAGCATACCAGCACGATCTGGTGGATATTACACGACAAGTCTTCGCCAATGAGTTTCTGTCCGCATACAACACTCTGATCAGTACTTGGAACTCTTCCACCCCCTCCGCCAACACGACATCCACTATTTCCTCCCTCTCCACCACGCTCCTCGCAAACCTGCAAACTCTTGATATACTACTATTGGCCCTCCCACAATTTCGTCTCTCAACATGGCTCGAGTCCGCACGCGCACGCGCCGGCAACAATACGCAGCTAGCAGATTTCTACGCCTACACAGCCCTCAACCAGATCACTCTCTGGGGTCCAGACGGCGAGATCAATGACTACGCATCCAAACAATGGGGTGGGCTCGTGGGGCCGTACTATGGGAAGAGGTGGGAAGTGTTTCTGGACTATTTGGGCACAGTCACGCCGAAGACTTATAACGCAACAGTCGCGAGGGATGATGTGAAGGCGGTGGAGACTGCTTTTCAGTTGACGGGACTGAGGAGCGCACTAGAGACGAACGGGCAAGAGAAGAGTGTAAGGGAAGTTGTGGAGGAATATGTGCTGCCTTTTCTGAGGAGCATAGGGCTACTGTGATCGTAATGTTTGCTGTAGTTGATATCTACGTGGGCGTTGTCACATGCCGAAAGACAGCGACTGTGGCTAATGTATAGTTGCACCTGGGCAGACAGATACTGTACACTTGCCAGCAAAAAACCCTCATGGAGCCCGCAATGCACCCGCACACGATGCTACACATCCCTCGCCACCTGGCAAAGGAAGAATTCCGCGCCGTTGAAGCTGATGCCAGGCGTGTACGGCCGCTTCAGACCCCACTGGGCGTCTCAGAAACGTGCACCTTGACACGGGGCTCAAGCTGTATATAAAATTAGTCAGGTGCTTCCAGAGTCCAAGCGAAATGTTTACTGACGGGAGCATGAGCAAATTCCAGATCAGACAATGCAACATGCCAATTGCATCTAGATCTGACTCACTCTAGCCCTCTTCCTGCTGCTCCCCGGAATCACACTGGGCCCACCACGCCCCGGCCCGTCACGGCCCAGCCCATCATCCCCGCCCCTGCCTCTGCTCTTCTCCTGCTGATCAAGCACCAACTGCAGCACGTCGTACGAGAACTGCGGGAACTCGAGACACATAGCCTTGAACTCCGGCTCCGCATCGTGGCGCAGGCTGTAACTTCTTGTCGCCCAGAAAGCGGCCACGGGCTTGCGAATTGTCTGGTCGTCCGGGTTGGACTCTTTGTACACGAAGCGCGCGTATGCGAGCTCGCCCTTGGCGGTGGACGCTGTGCGGTGGATCTTGGAGTGTGCGAGGGACTTGAGTTCGGGGAGGCCGAGGTGCTCGGCTAGTGTGTAGACGCGGGCGTGGACAAGGAGGCCTGAGCCGTCGTCGTCGGGGACGGGTTGGCGGGGGTCTTTCTCGAGAGGGGCGTCGCGCGCGGATGAAGTCTTCTTGGGGAAGTATTCGCCTGTGTAGAGGTATTCGATTACGGAGCCCATCGCGTCGACATCGCAGTCAACAAAGACGATCTGGCGAGGCTGCTTGGAGTCAGTGTGCGCGATCGTGTGTCTGTAGACGATGGTGAACGTACACCTCCCGGCGCAAAGTTCTCGACCTGCTTGGCAAACTCTGGCGACTTGAGAATGACTGCCTCGTGTGCAGAGTAGGTCGTCTTTGCTTCTCCGCTGCCTACGAGCACCTCGACGGTTGGGCTCTTCACCAAACTGGCACACAGTCAACCATGCGTTCAAGTCGAGATGCAGTTTAGATTGAATAAGGCTGCTACGAGCTGTATGCGCGTCACATTGCGCAACTGAGTCTTGCTCGACCCTGTTGCGCGCTCCTCTTCTGCGCCTGCCCAGTATCGAGCATTGTCTGGGCACATGGCGCATGGCGAATTGCAACTGCTTCAATTGCACTGCTCTCCCCCCACCCCAGATCCTATAGGAAGAGAAGCACACCTACTCAGCGAACAGCACCAGCTTAGGCGTCTCAGGCTCAAGCTCCGTAATGCCCGTCTCCTCCTCACCGGGGCCCGCGTCAGGCGCGACTTCCTCGCCCATCTCGACATCAGCGGCGGGTGTGCCCTCAATAGGGGTGTGCTGCTCGGAATCCGCCATAGCGGTTGTGTGTGCGACAGAAAGTAAAGGCGGAACGAAGGTGGAGCTGTTGGTGGGCTCAGGTAGCTGTTGGTGAGCTCAGGTAGCTGTTGTGGAGCGCGGAGAGCTTCACCTGCGCTAATGCAGGAACGGTGCTAGCGCGTTTTGCAAGCTGTATCACTACTATCAGACTGCACAAGTCACCTGTGTATTGGTATTCGAGAAGGGTCGTATTGGCAATGAATAGTATCCGTGGGTGTTCGCAGTAGTAGTGAGCTTGATACTTATGCTACGAGTAAGACGGGTACAGGTGAGCATAAAAATGGGCTTGAGGTGCAACAGTACGAGAATGGTAGGGTAGGGTAATCATGATATTGCACCGAAGTGCATGCAAGGTGTCTACACACGTGCGCTATGCAAAAGTCGTGGGGATATAGAGTCGCTCTAATCAACGCCGTTCCCATGCCGCCAGATTATGCCAAAGTATGTGAAAATGGATACATGTCGAAGTATAGTTGAAGGCTTTTAACAGGATGCGCAAATGCTAATGCGTCTATAGCCGTCCGCCGCGCTCGTGAAAGCGTTCGCCGGTCGTGGGAATAGGCTTGTCGGCCCGGATAACGTAGAGCAGGAGATCTTCGAGCGGAATGAAAACGTAGAAGGCCTTGTTGCAGAGGAACGAAAGCAGAACGAACGAGGTCGCGACCATGGCGTCCATGAAGTAGTGGTTGGCAGTCGCAACAATGGTGACCAGAATGAAGGTCGGGTATCCAAGGCCAATAAACAGATAGAAGAGCTTCCAGAAAGCGTTCTTGCGCACCTCGCCGCGCTCGAGTGTGCGACGGAATAGTCCAGAGTGGTAGATCATGGTCATGCCGATGCAGAAAGAGTAACCAAAGTGCATGGATGGCATAGCTGCGAGCTGGTTGACGTACTTGCCGCTCATCCATACGCTCTGCGCATCGTCGTGGCGGACAGTGTCGAGGAACCCGTACTTCGAGGGGAGCAGGCGAGGCGGCATGCAGGGGTAGATGACGAAGGTGATGAACGCGCAGAAGTTGGTCAAAGTCATCGTTCGGCGGGCAACAGCGAATGTGTCGAAAGATGGCGCAACATAGTAGTACCAGCAAATGAAGCTGCAGGTTGTTAGCTTATGCACCTTCTGATGATCCACATGGTTTACTCACCCAACAGTGCCAGGAATGTGGATGAGTGCATAGCACTTGTTGAGCACAGTGAGCGCGTCCTGGTGACCATGCATGAACCACTGCTGAACGCTCTGCTCGCGGATGGGAAAGAGGAAGCTCAGCATGCCGTGCTCCTCAGCCTCCAATACTGCGATTCCGTGCTCTTGCGAGACATCCCAAATCCCCCTTCCCGCGAACAACTTGGCCGAAAGAACTGCAGTCATGCGGTAGAACGCATAGTTGATGACCCAGTAGAACATCTCGATCAGGAACGGGAAGCGCTGCAAGATGCGGCTGTGTATGTTGTTCCTGAAGCGCGATGTGTTGGGCATGGCAACCTTGGTACAGCACCACTTCCGTACCTTGGGCGGGTACTTGCTTGTGTTGACATCTATGAGGTCGCTATCGTCATCGGACGGATATGAGAGGAGCGCATCTGAGGAGCCCTGTAAATCGCTGTCGAGATACCCAACGTTGCTGTTCGTCGACCTGTCGAATATTCTGAAGTTCCGTCGTCGTGTGAGGGCCATCGCTCCAAAGAGGATGCTCGCTACCATCTATACGAGCGTTAGCGAACCGTCCCATGTCTGTTCAGGCAGCCTGCAGGCAACCTCGAGATACTCACCAGAGGCTCGGCCCAGCCCGGTAGCTTCCACGCAGGCTTGCTGCTCCATTCTGGCTCGTTGGCCATGACTGTCGAGTTCATAGCTTCAAGATGAAGCTATCCCGGGGGATGGGTGATGTTGTATTTGTGTCGCGTGACCGAAGGGCAAGATGTTTGCGGTGTACAAGATGTGTCTTGAAGGTAGCGATCACGCAGAGGTCATGGGTTATACGTCCAGGTAAGCACAGCCCGGTTTTAGACGTCAAGATCGACAAGGTCGAAGTAGTGGGAGTCCTGGATTCGCTGTAGTGCTGCAGTAGGCCCGGGTGCGAAAGGAGTGTCGTGTGTCTTTCCCTCGTGGATCCCAGAGTTGTCACCAAAAGAACGTGTAAAGGACCAAAGAAAGTCACAGCAGTTAAAGGAGAGGTGAGATAAGTGGAGAAGCACCGGATAACGGGTGTTGTTCAATGCGGTTCCTGTTCATCCCTGTGTGCCCCAATTCTTCTTAGTCTTGGCATGGTCCACGCGTCATGCTCAAGGTTTGGAAAGAGCGCCGCGTCATTGTCCGGCAGGCTTGATCGCTGCTGAAGCCTTTGCACCGCTTGTGGGGTTGCAATTCTGGACCTGCGTCTCCTCAATTCATGATATCTGTTCCCCAGCATCATCACCAAAGCAGTCACGCGACACCATCAACTCTTCGTCGAAGTTGCGGATGATCCATTGATGGCGCTCTGACATAAGCCAAGCAGCGGCTATAAGCCCGCGCGGCGTCTCGCGGACGATTATTTGCAGTTCTAACTTCCTTTGATTCATGGCTAACTTCCTCAAGCGTCGGGGGCTAACTGCCTTCAGGTGACAGCTCAAACATAGTCTTCCGAAGACAGCACGCGTATACGCTTTACGTCCACACGATGGCTAGACATCATCCCTTACGACGTGAGATTGCGCATCCAAGGCTTCGTTTTGTCACTTGTAAAACCTCACTCCTTCAAATCATGCCTCGGTGAAATGCTCGGGGCAGCGCGCCGAGCCACCCTCCGCTGGCAAGAGTTTTGCTAGCAACAACTCTTGGGTGGATCTGGGCGTTAATTATTGACGGAAACGAATGCGACCGACTTGTCGTCAAATGTAGTGTTCTTGACAATTTCAGGCCAGCTATTATTACCGCCGGCGCCACCATTTTCAAGGCTTGCTGACTCCTTCCCGCCAGACAAGTCCCGGTGTTTCAGCCCTGCGAGATACGAGTACGAGACTGATCTGTGCTTCTCGACCGAGCGGAGCGTCCGACAAAAGGTCGTTGCTGCCGACTCTTGAGCACATCGCGATGCGTGTTCGTTCCTGTTGATCACCAACACAAGATGTGGCCAGTACAGCCACGCGACCTTTTGTGTCGATCGAATGCTTGCTTTGCGCTACGCAGCCGACAGCCGAGCAACGCGGGTGGCCTTGTCGCTGGTTCAAAATCCTAACTTTCGAATGGAGATCGCCAAACCCACATCCAAATGCGAACTCGAAAGTGGAGAGCGAATGCTTGCAGCAATGCGAACACTCTTTGCATCGCCGATAGCTTGATCGCAAGATGGTATTTCTGGGTGTCTTGTCCGCTGATGTTGTTCTTAGACGATCGAACACCACTGGCCCATCCAAGCTTCTGCCTACCAGAAAGGCCCTGCCGCACGCGACACAACAAAGCAACGCTCGATGAGCTTCCCCGCGACAATTGATCGGTGGCTCTTACGAGAGATGCTGTCATACTGTAAACGGTGCGACACAGTGTAGTCGACCAAGAGTCGCGGTTCTTGGTTCATGATGCTGCGCCCGCTTGGCAGTCATCTGGTTTGATGGGCATCAGTTCCCTTCCCATGGCACTGATCTCGAATTGCTACGACCCACACTCCCATGACCAGTTCCACACAAATGCAACCTTTCGCTGCGCAGCCAGACGAAGGACTGTAGTCAGCATTTGAAGAGCGAGGAAAGCGTGACATTGCCGGCTACGAGCATCTACGACCTCAGGCTCCGTTATACTTGGAACAAAAGCATCGTGAAACACACAAGGGAAAGCGAGTTACGAGCTTACAGCGGCCGAAAGCTCTTTGTTTCGCGCTGATGCTGCAGCCTTGCCGTCGAGCTGGCAACAATTAGCGATTGCCATGCAGGCCTGAAGCCACACACATGATATCCCGCTCTGAATACGAGCTCTTTCCAACTTCTACTTCAGCCCCGAGGAACGGATACAGCACCATCGCCGGCTACGACCACTCTCATTTGCGAGAACAGAGGTCGAGCTGAGACACCTCTGTGCTATTCTTATAGCCAGCTCCTCCTAGGATACACATTGTAGTGAAGCTGGGAAGACCCTTATGGCTTCGCATCAACCAACGATGCAGTGATGCAGCACAACATTACCCCGAGGGCAGGTAAAGATAGAGACACGGTAAGAGCAAGTTATTGTTTGCAACGGGCCGATTAGGCTCACCATCCAGCAGCCACAGCTGCACGTTAAGTTAGAGTTTAACATGGTAGTCAGAGAAGAAAGAGAGATCGACGTACGAGTTGAAAGATTTGGGGTTCCTGAGCTGTTAATAGCTAAAAGCAATCATACACTCACATTTTGCATAGCACCTTTCCTGTTTTCCCATTCAACTACTTTGCTACAATACCTGACACCAGATTTCCTCTCGCGCTGTTTATCACTTCCAGTGCTCCTTACGATATATTAGTTTCTTGCCACAAAACAAGCAGCATCTCCAGTAGACGCTGCCCCTCACAACCGCCAAAACGTATCCCATCTACTTCCTCCCACTGCACCCCTTCTCTATCGCCATCAACCTCCAGCGCGCCCAGCCATCCAACCTTCAATATCCGAACGTACACTCCATGGCCACAGCATCTACGCGGAGTAGCAAAAAAGTACAGAGCTTCACTCATTTTCCCATTGTTACGACTCGTTCAACCAAAGACGCCATTGATATTGTCTATCTCCATCACACACATCCGCTTCTCCCATGGAATTATATGCGACCCAAGCCAAACTCGCTGTATCTAGTCTTCGTCGCCCCATCCTCACCTCCACTTAGCTTCTCGACTTGAATTCGACTACGACTTCAAAAACACTGACCATTCGTAGTACACGGCATCATGCCACTGTGGCACCATCCGGTACACCGTCACTCTTTCCTCGCCGCTCGATGATCCTGAGAGTTGGGTCGTAGAGTGCAATTGCAGCATCTGCGCGCGCAACGGCTATCTCAACGTGTACGTGCAGAATGAATGTATTGAGTTCGAACGTGATGGACTGGACAGCGAAAACGTACAGGCACGTCAAAATCTCATCATCTACTCCCCTTCTCCAAGGCTATGTTTGTTGGTAAGATTGAATGATCATCGCTGGACTGCTGTGAGGAGTTGGCTGCGGCGACAAGGAACAAAGTGGAAGATGGAATTGTTGGCATGAGAATGCTGACGTGAAGTAGAAATATACATTCGGCAAACGCAGAGTGCAGCACTACTTCTGCAATCACTGCGGATCCAGTCTGATGGCCGAGAGTATCGAGCCTGGCTTCTATGAGGGAGTCAAGGCGCTGAACGTGCGTATGTTGCACGATGTCGATGTGCAAACGCTGCAACGGAGACATGTGGATGGGAAAAGTCTGTGACGGGCGCGTGGAACGGTAGTGAACACCTTGCATGTGCGGTCATCCGTATCTGCGATCTGTATTGTGACTGTCCGTCAGAAGAAGAGGACTGAGGGTCAAGAGATAGTCTGGATTGTTGTGAACATGTCTTTCCTTCCGTCATATATCATTAAGCTCTACAAAGAAACGCCACTGCTATGAGGCCAAATTTGCCCTAAATGGGTATGTACAGAAATGAAGTGAAATGCACCAACATCGAGCACCGCTCAGCGTGATATGGGAAAGTAAGCTCCAAAAGATCGAACACATGTGACAAATATATCAAACGCTCAGACAGCAATGCAGTAGGCGTATCCAGCCCAAAGGTTGGTGCACTCGGAGTTGAGCTGCGTGTTGAGCTCGCGAAAGGTAGCGAAGTCGACCGGTGCGGAGGCACAAGTGTCGCCAGACTGAGGAGTGTAGTAGTCGGTACATCCAGTCGCGGCGCCGCTAATGATGAGATCAGGCTTAGCAGAATCAGTCTCAGGGTAGGAGCTGTTGACCTCGGCAAATGCGCCAGGAGTAGGTGCAGGCGTGGTAGAATAGGCAGCAGGGGTGGTAGTCGTAGGAGTCGCATCATCCGGGACGTTGTTGACTTGGGCGACGGTACCTTGAGCGCTTGAAAGCGTGCCGATAATAGCGTTGTCGCAGGGACTCCAATTAAAGGGACTTGTGAGACGGTTGGCGATGTCAGAAGCATAACATGGAGTAGGACCAATGCCCAGGTTGTTGTCAGTGATCCTGCCGGCATTGTATATACGACTGGCCTTGTACCACTTGCTGTCATCAGTGGTTCCGGTGTCTTCTAAACACTGCATCAAGGTCGTCTCAAGGCCATCGCCATCAGTGCCATCGTGGATCATGAGACGAATGGTAGTCGCAGGGCATGGGCTGATCGGGTTGCCGTCAGGGTTACAAGTTCCCTTGCCCTGAGCACTCTGCATCAGGCCAGGGTTGTCGTGACTCCAACGGGTGGTGGGAGCTCGCACACAGCCCTTGGACTCCTGCATCATGATGGCAAGAATGAACTCCTGTGTCTGGTTAGTACGTGTCGAAACTTCGAGCTAGTCGAGGGAAGTTGCATACCTTGGGAATGCCTGACGCTTTGGACTCTCCAGTGATGCTGTCCTTGATGGCTTGTATCTCGGCATCGCTGTTGTTCTCACCCCAGCCTTCAACCTGGCAAGAGTTCTGGATGATCTTGAGGTTGGCGTCCCTATGGATTCATTATTACACTATAGCCATGTAAGAGAGGTGAGACTCACCAAGCATCGCTGAAGCTCAGCCACAACTCGCGAGATGGCCAGCCAGTGGCCATGGTTCCATCTCCACCAAACATGATGTACGCGTCCCGTGCGACCATAGCGCGAGTAGCGACATTGTTGCGGACTGGAGCGGCGAAGGAAAACGCGAAAATGCTACAAGCAACGACAAAGGAAGTGGCAGTGACCATCACTGCGCTTGACTCGAGTGTGAAGCGAGCAAAGAGAGTGTTCAGGAGCGAGTATGTAGTTGGAAAGTGAAAGTGAATGAAAGTGGTAGCGGAGGAGCTTGCCTCACGCAGCGTATAGTGAAAGGAAAGTAGAGAGCTGGAGCGGTACGGAAAGAGTGTCACGGACAGTCGTACCTTTTATATGAACCTGAGATGAGGTGGGGTACCTGCTGAAGGCGTTTGCGCCTGCTGTTGCCCATGGACGTACCTGACAGTTGTGCCAGATGTGGAGAGCTGCCAAATCTAGCATCCCTGCCACATGCAAGATGTCAACCCGCATCTGTGCCTGGCACTTACCCCTCTCAGTAGACGTGCAGCGGTGAAACAGAGTTGCACCATTATGGTGACCACCAGAAAGAGAGTGGCGTGGATCACGCAGGCACACATTGCTGTGTTCGAGCCCAGCCTCGAGGGGCGTCGCCAGATACGAATACTTGGAAATTGGTGCAAATATCCGCAGTATGGTGAGACAGTCGCGGTGGTGTTGACGTCCCTTCTTGCTATCGATACCGTTCGGCTTGTGAACCCGGAGGCTGCATGCAGGAACGCAAACCTAAAGAATTGTCCTTGTAGATCAAATAGCAGGGCCTGTATAACCTGCCAGTGAGTGTTGCGATAGGTGGTGTAGCCGCAACCAACCACATGGAGTACATCATGAAGAATGTTGGTCCGGAGGGGCATGCAGTAGCAGCGGTAGCTACGAGCGCCTCTGCGCATCACGAGAGACGTTACTTTTGTCGCTCGGTAACCGGAGAAGCTCCTAAAAGAAACGAGGAGGCTCTAGGCAGCTGTTCTGATGGGCGCCACGCCCGGCGCCAGTAGCAGGTTGAGGCGATTTGATGCAGTGAGCGCTGAAACTTCTGTGCGGCGCAGTCAACACCACAGCTGAGCGCGTGCCTTCATCTCGAAAGCGGAGTGTGGCGCTTGGCCCAGCAGGCTGGTGTGCTTTGCTCTTCGAGACAAGTAGAAAGCCAGGTTGGTCAAAGATGGCGGGGACTAGATGCGCAGAGTGAGACTTGCGCAGCACGCATACAAAGATTTTGACGCCACTAGTCACCCAAATTCCTTTTTGTTGTCAACTGACAAGAGGACTCGAGGTGCAGGACAGATGAGCAGCGTCGTATCACACATGCAGTTGCGGGCTGCTGTGGTTACTGCACACGAGATCTGCCAATAAACGGAGGCGACACATACATGCCGCAGGTACAGCATGTCGGGTAGCACCCGGTACCGAATGTCGTGATCATAGAAATAGTTGTAGTCGTAACTCTTGGATTCGAGACGGCATCTCGAGAAACTGGAAGAAGATGCAGGGTTGATGGTGCGAGGGCTTGCAAAGGTACGACGAAGCGTCCAGAATGCCCCATTTTGTCCTCACCTATATCAAATCATCTCCCGATCAGCGCGTTTTCCAGCTCGGGATACTCCCTCCACAAGTTTACCAACGGTAAAAACATCTGCTTCTTGACTTCCGTTCCTTCCTTCTCAGCTTTCGCCTGTTCTCCTGCCCACGTCCACATCTGGCTCCAAGGTATCCACTCCCATTTGGCGCACTTGTGCGGCTCCATTGCCTTTACGGTGTCAGCTCAAATGAACTTCATCTGCAGTTTTCTTTCTTCTCTGGTGTCCCTCTGATACTCTCGTAAGGAAATAAAACTGTAGCTCACCTGAGCAACCTTGTTCTTTCCCGTGATCTCCGCCGTTACGAATATGGTTACGTAGTGCTTCCCCTCGCCGAACACATCATTAGTCGCAACCAGGAGCTTGATGTTCCCGATCTCAAGACCCGTCTCCTCTAAGCTTTCTCTTGCAGCAGTTTCGGCAAAGGACTCGCCATATTCGAGATGGCCGCCTGGGCATTGAAAGGTACCTGAGGTAAGTCAGCACATATATCTTGGATTCTTCATAAATGCATCCCTGAATCTACAAGGCCCCAGGATCGATCATCTAAGATAGAAGGAGACGTACCAGCGCCGTGACTTCCAGCCCTTTCGCCCATGATGATGTTGCCTGCACCATCATGGATGACGACGCCTACGCCAACCTTGGGACGCTCTGCCTCAGACATTTTGCAAGTGTGTAAGGTGGGTGGCCTTGGAGAAAAAGGCTGAATGGTAAGGCGCTAGCTGTGAAGAGTGAAAGGTCTGTAGGTGTGAATTATTGAAGATGTAAGGTACGGTAACCGCGCTAGTGTCGTATGTGGGGTAGTTCAGCCTTGACATTTAACTCTTTGGGGATGTAGTGCGGTGTTGCATGGTGAGCAGAAAAGCACCTTTATTGACTATGAAAAGCTGGTCACCTAAACCCAAGTCGTTCGCAAGTCGTGGGGTGCATTTTAAGACCGAAAGGTGAACTTCAAGCTTAGCGGTGAGCCCTTGCCAGTCGAGTCCTCCAAGTCGAATGCTCCAACGGCCATCCATTCCATGATCGCCATATCAAATCACCGGCCGAAAGGATCTTATGTCGTGTGCCAAATCAAACAAGCAAATTTCGTAAGGTTCAGTTCCATGGGCATCTGTTGTCGTAAGGCATCGAGTAGAAGCCCTCCATGGTGTGGCACAGGCAGGTGCTGAGCGCTTACTTGGTGTTGTTAGCGCGAGCCTGGAATCCAACGAGCATGTTGTAGAAGTCCAACTTCCAGTCGACGCACTCGAGGTACTCCCACCAGAGGCGCAGAGCGGGTGGGTCGTCAGCATCAGCCTTGAAGAAGTCAGTATCACATCGTTAAAGATACTCATGCTAGGGCAACTTACAGCATCGAAGGCGTTGAGGACGAAGTCAGTCTTGATCATGGCAGTCTTCATGTTGGCCTCACGCTCCCACTCAGCAAGCTCCTGAATGTAGTCCTTGATATCGCTGGCCACCTGTCTGTTTTGCTTCTCCTCGTCAACTGTGTGAGTGGTGGTGTCATCGCTGGTGGGGGCGAGAATAGCTCCTTCGTACTCAGGCTTTGGGAAGAAGTGCTTCTTGAGCTCTCGGGTGACCCAGTCTTCACGAGGTGTAGCAGCCAAGTCCTTCGCGATATGCTCCTTGACATGTTGAGGCACTCGAGCCCTCATTGTATCGTTGTCGAGCTTGTCTGACCAACGTGTCTGCGAGTAGTTGCCGAAGTACGCATAGCGCCCTTGTGAAACTTGAACGAACATAGGTACATCGGTGTAAGAGTTGGTGCCCTCAGGGAGGTTGTCAAACTTTTCCTCGGGAGCTTTGTTGAAGAAAGCAGTCAACTTGGCCCCGTGCTCTCCGGGACTCTTAGGCAGGTACGGCTCATGCATCGGGTCGAGCATGTAGTAAGTGCGGTTCTTCAGCAGACAGGCGCCGGGTGAGTTGATGTATCGTAGGCCAGGAGACCACGCGATGCCACCAAATGTGTTCTGCAACATATCGAAGGTGAAAGTTGCCATGTTCTGCTGCGCAGGAATCTTGGTGCGGACGTCGGCGGGCAGCGATTCCAGTGTAGTGAGGTAGCAGGGTTTCCATTCCTTGAGCGAGAGGGCTTCGGCTTCGACGACGGGAACATCACCCTGAACAGTCGTGGTAGGAGACAATGGAGGACTAGGAGCTGCTGCGGGGACTGTCGTCTGCCGAACGATGGTGTCAACTGGCCCATCTGTAATAAGAGGCTCGTACTGGTGCTTCGTAGCGTCCACCGAAAGCTTAGGAGCCCTGCAAGCCAAGTCAGTAAGCAGATCATCCAATCATGGAAACGTTGAACATACGCATTGCCATTGACAGCGCTAGACTGCTTGCCACCACGCAGGTGTGGCGGCAGAGACTTCTGACCAGATCCGTGACTGGTAATGCTTGCAGCTCTCATGTGTGGAGGTACGCTACCGTTAGTCTTTGGTGTATTGCGACCGCTCGCCTTCTGCTCGTCAGCATCACCGTTCACTGACCCCCGAACCTCACGGCTCAGTCGCTCAAGCTCCTGCTTGAATTGCATGGCGCTCTGACGGGACTTGTCAAGGTTCAGATCTTGAGGAGGACTGGCGCGTGCGGTCTGGTCTTTGCCAAAAGAGTTACAGAGGCTGTGGTACAGGTCTCTGAGCGTGTCGACTTCACCGCGCAGATCGCCGTGTGCTTCCTCCAAGTTGAGGACCCGTGCCTCGAGGTACGGAGAAAGAGGAGCGCTCACCTGGTGGGGCGTGCTGCTTCCCTGTAGATTATTCATGAAGCTGCCGTTGGGGTTGAAGTTTCGAGCGCCGGGATTGAAGTTGTGGTGAATCACGATGGCCGCCGAGGACTCGTCAGTAAAAATTGTAGTACTGGTGGATAATGTACGAGGATATCTGGTAAGAGAGTAGGAGAAGTTGAGGATCAAGAGCTGTTAGGAAGGATATCAGTAGAAAGAAGGTTGGAATTAGCGGGTAAGGTATATACCTTGTGGAGCCGCTGCCTGATTTCGACGTGTCAGTTCTCAAGGTGAAAGACGGAGTGGATCTGCAGTTCAGGGTCGAATTAATGACTTTCTAGGACCGAAATGCGTAAGCTGCTGAGCAATTATCGTATTCGTTGCGAGTTGGAAGTGTAAGAGATGTCTGCGCTATGATGCTGAAATCTAATGTTGTAGAATGTAGGAGAGATGGTCTGGTGTAAGAAGCGTGAGTTCATATAGACTACTACCAAGACCCTGCAGCTCTGAGGTCTGTGGCGGTGAGCCCGCGATGTCCTGTGTGAGGCGAGAGGTGAAGGAGAAATCGATCAAACAATGAGACGAAGTCCCAATATTTGTCAATGGTCAGACTCACTCAGATCTTGATCGAGTAGCAATTGGTATTCCAGACAAGCTGATATGTATTTTCCATGCATCTGCGTATATGCTGGCAGTCATTGTGATGATGGAGTCGATGCACTTTCTAGCCTGCGTGTTGTAGCTCTTTGCTGCATGTCCGAAGAGTTGAGTCTGAGTATCATTTTGAAGTATCCCTTCAGCTGATGCGTGTCGACGCTGTGTTTCGTAGTCCCGGTCTTGCGGCTACAGTCTGACAGCTGTATTATGCATGTGAAATCTGTAAGTCCAAATGATACGGCGGGGACTCGGCTGGATCGAATGCACCAGAACGCGAACTTTGGGAGTAGCGCCGAAGCATCTCAACGTCTTCCCCACTCACGATAGCTCTTGTCAATTCATCTCATTTCGCGATTGAGGAGTGCATCTTCCAGGGTCATTTCGACTCTTTCTCGGCTTACCATTTCCGCATTTACGGCCCCGTACGGACTAGGCATCAGCAACATGCTCCTTCTTTTGAGGCGACCTCAGGGACAACTCTTCTGTGGTCTTTGAGCATAAAGCTGCAATTCGACTAGAACTCCTGGACATCGCATTACCAACCAACGTGCTGATCTTCATGTTCGCACTCGACATGCCATCACGTGCGAGGGGGTCGACAAGACGGGCGGATTGGAGGACTCCAACGCGCACGCGACAATGTGCTCCCATCAAGCCGGGAGCGCACAAACACGAGGCGCACAAGCAGAGAAGACATCTTCCGCGATGTCTCGATGTTTTCAGACGCGTCGACGGCATCGTGAGTGTTGACTGCAGGGGAAGACGGAGCAATTCGGTTCCTGACACTAGACGCGCGATGATTTCGGCAAGCGCGACTGAACCCTGAGAAACGTCATGGGCTAGTCCGTGCCCGCTCCTGCATTATTCATTTTACGAGCCTCTCCCTCACCACCGCGGCTGATTACGATAAGCGTACATGTGCGGAGTTTGTGCACGGCTTCCGACACCCTCGAATACATTTATGAGCCTCTTTAGCTCTTCAAGACCCGTCAATCACTCACTTTCCTGACCTCACGATGCCGCCGAAGCGCAACACCGAGGACGTCCAGACACTGAAGGAGAAGCTCCACAACACAAATGCCCGCGGACGTCGCACTGGAGGCACACACCCAACCAATGGAAGCAGTCTGAAAGAGGTCGACAATGCGTCTACCAACAGTGGTCAGACGTCAAATGACCTCGACACCTCGAATGTCAGTCACAGCCTCACTTCTCTCCGCTTACTCTAACCTCACACTACTCCACTGCAATGCGCACCAAACGCTGACACTACTTTCTCCGTCAGATGAAATGGACGTCTCAAGAGCCTGCCGTTCTCCAGGGCTACCGACGAGCCTACCGCCTCGACACGCCGTCGACCTTCAAGAACCCACTCAGCCACGTTGTGCTCCATCAGGGCATAGGACGCATGTCGCCGACCATGGCACGCGCCAAATCGAAACGACGAGTACACAAAGATCAGCTGGCAATGGCTGTAAGGAAGAACTTCAATGCTCTTGGAGTCACCGAGAGCGACGTCATTGTGGACTGGCTGTATAAGACGAAACACCAGGGTGTGTACACGGTGTGCGAGCGTGGCACGTATCAAACACTGACGGTCTATCACCAGACAAGGAGTTTCGCGTACGATTCACGCCGCAACGCAAGTGAGCTCGAGTCTGCTCACACCACGCACACACACCTTCGCTTCGCATTCGAAACTTTACGTCGATACCCAGTCGTGGCACGATAGCCAGCGACCACTAGATATAATGAGCATGAGCATTTTGGGAGGCGTTTAGGATATACGCACGCCCTCGGTTGGGTGATGCATGCCCATGGATAGAGCTTGTCTTGCTCTGGCACGCAAGACTTGGATATGTCAATGACGATTACACATACAACGTGCCATGACGGCCTGCAAACGATACTGTCTACTGGAAATCATGTTACAATAGCTATTTGGTATTACGAGATCTGCGAGATGGTCTACAATACTCGGGACGCTTACCGAGAGCTTTTTGTTCTACTGTGCCACTTGAGCCTCAACCTGAGCTACTCACCGCGTTTGATCTGACAAGGTGGCCTTCGAACTGTGCGCACTCGACACCGATATCGAGACTGTATTCATCAACGCCAATGTATCCACTACAGCAGTGTTGCGCTAGAGCCGCGCTGCTTTCGAAGGTGCTGGAAGACGCGCCCACTTGCCGAGGGCCAAAGCTCGTCGCGCGTCATTGGTCGCCAGGGACCGACCGTTCAAAAGTTCATCCACCCCGTCGATATCGAGGTTGTCCATACAGCATCTTTGTATTGTAACACCATCACGCTCATTCTCAGCGCTTCTTGCTATTCCTAAGATGAGTTTCGTCGGCCCAATGCCGCTGAAGGCGGTGGCTCCTGCGCGCATAGTGTCCGCCTCTCGACAGTGTCAGCGGAGGAACATGTCGCATGTGAGAGCGCACATGAAGAGACCGGCTCTGGCTGCGCAGACACAGACACAGAATTCGCCGTCCATACGGGTATGCCATCCCAATACTCTCCACGCTGGACAGTATACGCTGGACAATACACGCTGGACAATATGCTAACATCGCTCAGTTCTTCCATGCATCACCCACCTCGTACGCAATGGCCGATCCCTACAAGACTCTCGGCGTCGACAAGGACGCCTCGGCTGCCGACATCAAGAAAGCGTATTACGGCCTCGCGAAGAAATACCACCCCGATACCAACAAGGAGCCCACCGCGAAGGAGAAGTTCAGCGCTGCGCAGTCTGCATACGAGATTCTGTCCGACAAGGAGAAGAAGGCGCAGTACGATTCGTACGGCGCATCAGCGTTCGACCAGAACGGAGGATTCAACCCCGGAGCGGCTGGTGGAGGCAATCCCTTCGGCGGAGGTTTTGGAGGCTTCGGTGGATTCGGCGGCGCGCAGGGCGGGTTCGGTGGCCAAGGCGGATTCCAGGACATCAACTTCGAGGACCTGTTCGGCGCATTCGCAGGCGGTCGAAGGCCAAGAGGAGGCGGCGGAAGGAGGAACCCATTCCAGGAAGAGATCATGGTCGGTGACAACATCGAAGTACAAACGAACATTTCATTCCTGGATGCAGCGAAGGGAGTCAAGAAGGAGATTCACATCACGCCCATGGTCGAGTGCGGGACATGTAAAGGAAACGGCATGAAGGCCGGAGCTAAGAAGGCCGAGTGCAAGGGCTGTGGCGGTACCGGACAAAGAGTAACAAGCATGGGTGGCTTCCACATGAGCGCAACTTGTTCCCAGTGCGGCGGTTCCGGACTCGCGATACCCCGCGGCTCATCCTGCGGAACCTGTGGCGGCGACGGAGCAATCAAGGAGCGCAAGACGATACAGATCGACATTCCCGGCGGCGTAGAAGACGGCATGCGTCTGCGCGTCAACGGCGAGGGTGATGCTCCGCTCACAGGGCAAGCCATGGGCGGCACGGTGCGCGGCCAGAAGGGCGACCTCTACGTTCTCATCCGCGTAGCCGCAGACTCCAAGTTCAAGCGCAACGGCTCCGATATCCTGCACACTGCGACCATCCCCCTCACAACCGCCGTTCTCGGAGGAGAGATCAAGGTACCCACCCTGGACGGCGAAGTCATGGTCAAGGTTCCCACCGGCTCAGGGACGGGCGACAAGATCACACTTTCAGGCATGGGCATGAAGGTTCTCTCGACCGGGCGCCGCGGCGCTGGAAAGGGTGACCTGAGGGTTGAGTTCAAGGTCAACATGCCGAAGTACCTCTCCGTCAACCAGCGGACAATTCTAGAGATGCTAGCCGACGAGATGGGCGACAAGAGCGCAAAGAGGATTATGAACCTCGGCAAGTTCAAGGAGGACGCACAAGCAGCGGCTGAGAAGCCCTCGACCGCGTCGACCGCAGACGAGCACAAGAACGAAGGCTTCCTGAAGAGCGCATGGCACAACCTCACTGGGCAACACAACCACCTCAAGAAGGACCAGACGAAGACCGACGAGTCGACAAGCGAAAAGAAGGACGGGGAGCCGAAGAAGGGCTCTGGTTCGGCATGATCACTTCCATGCTGATGTGTATATTTGACGCGTTGTACAACACTTAGACTGGCGCAAAGGTGGTGTCTCCTGTCCGCAAAAGGACGGGATGTTTGCAAAGCATTTCTGGCGTTGAGCTTGGCGGTGAGCTGGGGTCAAGATGTATAGGAGAAGTATTTACTGTAGTCGTTGGCCTCTCGACTCTGATTTGTATAGTATACCTAGTACAGGAACTGTGTAATAGCGAACTGTATCAACGCGAATCTTCTTCACCGACTCGTGTCGCTCAGCGCTTCCATATCTTGCAGAGGCCTTGTGACTGCGACTTTCTTCTCAGGGCGCGTACTGGTCGTGAGGCTTCCTCCACGGCTCAGAACAGGACCGCTCCACCACCCACAGCGCTCCGCACCGAGCGCTTCGGGGGAAGCCATGCTGCGGTCTCTCGAGGACTTGATTGGCTGGGGACGAACAGCACGGCTGGGATCAGGCTTTATGGCTTCAGTCCCCTAACGAGTATGTGACCGACCCAAATGCGGCTATCACGACGAGATCATGGTGTTGAGCGCCTAGACTGCTCGACTGGGCGTTCGTAGACTGCATGGTTTGGGTGCCGGCGTGCTTATGCGTGTGAGCTGCAGTGGCCTGTATTGTGTAACCCCGCCCAAGCAACCCTCGAGCTCCGACACACCACGACTTGACTTGATCACACCGCCACTGCATGACATCGCTATATCCCGAGGGCATCCCCGGAGCCCCCTGATAGAAAGAGTGAAGGAACACAGAGCCAACGCATGCAGTGCCACGAAAAACACGCCCGCTGGTGAACAGCACGCTTGGCCGCGCCATCCTTGTAACCTCCGTCATCCCGCTGGACTATTGATTGTATGCCTTCGGCGCGACCCACGTCCGCGCGACGGCCATAACATCATCTACTTCTATAGCACATTCGACGTTTCCGTCGTATATTCCAAACTCAGTTGTACCTGTCACTCCATCATACCACTCACCAAACCCAACCCAATTGCAGCGCACGCTGCGCCAGGCAGCATCATGGCGACCCAAATACCCATGATTTCAGTGCCGCTGAAGCAGACCAACGAGATCGACTGGATCCAGCCATTGAAGGGCTACATTCGGCAGACCTACGGCGATGACCCCGAACGCTACGCCGAGGAATGCGCGACTCTCAATCGATTACGGCAGGACATGCGGGGCGCAGGGAAGGACAGCGCAGCCGGGAGAGATCTGCTCTACAGATACTACGGCCAGCTGGAGTTGCTAGATCTCAGATTTCCGGTCGACGAGAACCACATCAAGATCAGCTTCACGTGGTATGCCCAGGACATCCGAGTGGGATAGGATATGGGCTGACATGACTAGGTTCGACGCATTCACGCACAAACCCACCTCCCAGTACTCCCTCGCCTACGAAAAAGCAAGCATCATCTTCAACATCTCCGCCGTCCTATCCTGCCACGCCGCGCACCAGAACCGCCACGAAGAAGTCGGGCTCAAGACGGCGTACCACTCGTTTCAGGCCTCGGCCGGCATGTTTACTTACATCAACGAGAACTTTCTGCACGCGCCCAGTCAGGATCTGGGCAGAGAGACGGTCAAGTGCCTGATCAGCATCATGCTGGCTCAGGCGCAGGAAGTGTTCCTCGAGAAGCAGATTGTGGATGGGAAGAAGGTGGGCTTGTTGGCCAAGTTGGCGAGTCAGGCGGCGTTCTTGTATACGCAGGCTACGGAGGGTGCGCAGGAGAACGTTACGAACGCGGTGTTTGAGAAGGTGTGGTTGTTGGTTTGTCAGGTGAGTACGCACAGTTGAGGGAGTTTGCTTGGTACTGACATGATGCAGATCAAGGCAAACCACATGGCCTCGGTAGCGCAATACTACCAAGCGCTGGCCGACGACGACGCCAACTCGCACGGCGTAGCCATCTGCAGATTACAAGTGGCGGAGACGAGCGCGCGAGATGGCAGCCGCCAGGCAAACAGCTTCCCCAACTCGGCGCCCGCGAACTCGAACTTGACATCTGAAACACATGCTATACTGGCTGAGATGACAAAGAAGCATCTCTCGAATGTACAAGAGAAGCTAGCAGAGTTCATGAAGGACAATGACTTCATCTACCATCAAGGTATCCCGAACGAGGCTTCGTTGACAGCGATCCCGAAGTTGCCTGCGGCGAAGGCGATACCTGTGAGCGAGCTCTATCAGGGCCAAGATATACAGAGGATTATTGGTCCCGATATCTTCCAAAAGATTGTACCCCTGGCAGTCACAGAATCTGCAAGTCTGTACGATGAGGAGAAGGCGAAGTTGATTCGTGCCGAGAGTGAAAGAGTCGAGGTCGCAAACGATGAGATGGCAGCGAGTCTCGACTACCTGAAGCTTCCGGACAGCTTGAATGTGCTGCGCGGAGGTATGGACCAGGATATGATGGTCGACTCGGACTTTCGAAAGTGGTGCGAGGATCTCGCTGGTCACCAATCATTTTCTTCGGCTTTCGACCAGCTGAACCGCGATAAGTCGGAGATCACCGACCAGTTGGATGCGAGCATGAAACAGTTGGACATGGAGGAGAGCGTTTGTGAGAAGATGCGAAGCAAGTATGGGGCAGAGTGGACACAGCAGCCCAGCTCCAGACTCACTGCGACACTGCGAAGCGATATCAGGAACTACCGTGGAGCGATTGACGAGGCGAGTACGAGCGATGCCCAGCTTTACAACACTTTCCGCCAGTGTGAGGCGGACTTCGATGAGATGCGTTCAGCTGGCGAAACGGACGAGGCCGATGTGCTGTACCAAAGAGCTATGATCAAGGCCGGTGCTCAGAAAGGGAAGAGCCCTGGGCCGGCGCAGGGAAACCTCATTGACGATGACTATGATGACGGCCCGACTGTGGCGGATCAGATTGCGGCCGTTGAAGACCTGTTACGGAAGCTGAACTTGGTCAAGAAGGAGCGAGCCCAGATATTGCTGGATCTCAAGGGCAAGGTATGTACACCTCTGCCCGCCGTTTGTGTGCACTTGCTGACTCATGCAGGTTCATTCTGACGATATTTCGAACGTTCTCATTCTCAACAAGAAAGCTATTGCGAACCAGGAGTCGCAACTCTTCAAAGCTGAACTCGAGAAGTTCCGACCGCACCAGAACCGCATCCTGCAAGCCAACCACAAGCAAGCGTCGCTACTCAAGGAACTCACACGCACATATTCGGACCTACTGAAGGACAAGCGCGTAAGATCTGAGCAGAGCAAGTACGAAGCCTTCTCGCGCCAGCGGAACACTGTCATGACGAAATACCGGAGGATCAACCAGAGCTTCAACGATCTCGTGGCCGGCCTCAACCGAGCACAACAGTTTTACTCGGAGATGAAGGAGACAGTATCAAGTCTGCAAAAGAATGTCGAGACCTTTGTCAACAATAGGAGGTCCGAAGGTGGCCAACTCCTCGCCCGCATCGAGCAAAGCAAGTCCCAAGGCGCAGACCACGAACAGCAGCGCCTCAAGGACCTCATGGAGCGCATGTCCATGGAACCCTCAGGTTCACCTGTCTCAGCCGGTAGCGGCGGACGTAAGAAGTCCGCACCACCTCCGCTGTCCTCCATACCCGGTTATCCCAGCACTTCAGCAGCAGGACACATGGCATACAACCCCGCAGCCTCGCCACCAGTAACGCCGCGCTACCCACCCACAACCCAACAACCCTTCATGTCGCCCCAGCAATCCTACGGCGGCGCAACAAGCAACTCATTCCAACCCCCTCCTCCCCGCCGCGAGTCCTACCAACAATACGGACAACCCCAACACCAGCATCAAACGAGTCAACCTTACAACCCAGCCCAACACCAATACAACCCCGTGTCCCCGCCAGCGCATCAACAATTCTTCTCCCCGCCCCCGGCGCAACATCAACAGCATCAGGCGTGGGGCCAGCCGCCCCAGCAGCAGCAGCAGCAGCAGCAGCAGCAGCAGCAGCAGCAGCAGCAGAATCAGTGGGGTCAGAATGTGCCTCAGGGTTATGTCCCGCCTCCGCCGCCGCCGGGGCCGCCGCCGCAGCAGGATTATAGTCACTTCTCGCAGGGGAGTTATCCGGGGGGTCCAGGGGGTTATGCACAGAGTGGACGACCGGGGCAGGGGCAGCAGCAACAAGGACAGCAGGGGAATGATGTGTGGGCGGGGTTGAGTGGGTGGAAATAGGTGCAGATCTAAGGGGTGTGAGGAAGTAGAGCTAGATGTGTAGGATCGCAAGGTTTGTTGGCGAAGAAAGGTTGGGTTGAGCGGGTGTAGATAGCGAGAGAAACAATCGGAGATGCACATGCAACCCTGTTCTTCTTCGCGATTGCTTTACATCGGCTTGGCCCTTTCCTTTTCACGAGTCGGTCGGTTGTGAGGTATGTACACGTTCACGAGTCTGCTGAGACTTCGGGATTGCGGTATGCTTCGACAGTTCAAGGAATGCATGCCTTGGATCAGTAACCTACTTCGAGGCAGTCTCTCCACCGAAGCGGATGGCAATGCCCTGTGGTCGTTGTGTGCTGGGGATGTGCTACAACAAAGGTCGGGAGGTGTGGAAGTCCAAGTAAATCGCCGGGTTCAAGAGCTCTAACTACATGCGTTTGGAATTCTTGGGGGAGAACGATGGCGGGGGGTGACGCTCCTGTGTGACGGTTCATGGGGTAAGGATGTCCCATGTACCACATGTTGGTGTAGTGGTTCCTACTCCCCTTGACAAGCACTTTCCACCCTCATCTGTATCGTAGATACGTCATGTGAACAGACCCTCCTGATGGCCACAAAAAAGTCCATCACAACAGACAGAATAGCAACACATCTTTGGACTATGCAGAGAAACCTCTCCTCATCACTCCCATAGTGACATCCCGTGGTGTGATCGAGGCTCCATGTACCGTTTGTGAAATCAGTACCTGGGTTTGAATGGGACACGACCATGATGGGATCTTCTGGATCGGGTGCTGTGCGGTTTCGGTTTAGGGGTTTGTCCATCCCGGTGGACGTTCTACGGAGTGATTCGGTTATTAAGATAGCTGCGCAGTTCGAGAACGAGGCGATAAAATACTGAAGGTAATCGAACAGTGTAGCTGGAGGGTCGAACAATCTGTTAACCGAAAAGCAGGTCGGGGAGATGGTGCGCGTCTAGGACAGCAGAAGAAAAAAGTATTGAATACGCGCACGAACATTGAGTGTCAACATGGCATCTGTGATCCCGCTACCGTAGGTCAAGTGCGTCGTAGCCACCAGAGTGTCACGACGCACTTCAAGACTGCAGTTGAGAAGGTGTCTGGCATGCTCACGCTACTTTGTTGGAAAAGAGTAGACATCGAGATAGTGACTATCTAAACTATCAGCGTCAAATCTAGAACGTGGACTAGGATACTCACGGGCTTGCATTAGGAACGTCGTCAGGGCGATCAGTGACAGCAGCCAACGTCGATTTCTGGCAGCCTTCAAGGACGCCCAAATCCAGAAGGATGATGCGTAGGATAGTGCGATACCATGGAATGGCGATTTTGTCTTATACGACATAGCCAGATAAGGTTGCAGTGTTCTGCAGGCATTGTCGATCGAATCCCACCATAATGTGATACCCCCAGAAACAAGGTCGGAATAATCGCAAACGGTGAGAAAGAGGAGTTATCGCCAAGTAGCTGAAGATTGGCCCGGTAGGCGAACAGTCCCTGACGCACAGTCAACGTTCGCGCGTACTTGAACAGTAATGCCGTTGCTACTAACAATGCCAGGACGTATGCAAGCAAACCAACCAAGTTGCGGATCCGTAGAGCTCTTTAGACGAGGTGGCGAAAGTACGTGTGGCGAGGTGAGCCTTCAACGCTCGCCTTGAGGCAAGGTCAAGTGACTTGAACAGATGCAGTACAGTCGTCCTTTGGACGATAGTTGAGCACAACCCAAGAACGCTGCTTGGGTTGCGACGAAGATGCAACGGTCTGTTTCTTTGCCGAGAGAACCGCAGCAGGGCTATAAATCTGCAGAACAACACGGAGAAGACAACGCAGAGTGTGATGGCGATCCGGTGGTTTACGAGTATACGTCGCTCAGTTGCAATTCGTGTGCCAAGTACACTTTCCCCCAAGGATTCTTCTTGGCCGTCTAACGAAGTTCGTAGAAGCTGAGCAAAGAACCGCTGTCTCATCTGAGCAGCTTTCTTGGGTAGATCGGAGTCGGCATCATTGAGATGTTGAAATCGTACTTGGTGCCTAGTAAAGCCGCCACCCCATGAAGTGGGGGCGATCGCCGGTAATGTAATTACTAACGAGCGATGACTGTGGACTATATTTGTACCACTCGAGACTAGAGTATATATCGTGTAATGCGGAGAAAATGAGAACGATTGATGGAACTGTTTCGCGGATCCGTTAGTAGTATTCCCTGTCGAAATCAAGGGACTACCAATGCAGGAACATGACGAGGAGTGCCAGCATGATCGACAGGCTAGTAGGACTTACCAGAAAGTACCAGCGTATCACAAGAGGCATCCATTGCGGATCTAACGATGTGTCAGGATGAAAAGTATCGCAGTTCTCGTACAAACGAACCTTTTGTGTCAAGCATTGAAGGGCTCTGACTAGCTACATTAGAATCTGACACATTTTGAACGCGAACACTCCGCTTTTGGCATAGTAGGCAAAGGAATAGATCACCATGAGAACTGTTGCGGTATACGGCGAATGGCCCGGCTTATGGTTTGCCCATTCATCTCGAAGATTCGTCATTTCAAAGTGGTGCGGATGGAGTGACAACGGTGAGCAAGATTGGTACAGTGTGAAGAGCCTCTTGGACTATCGAGTACCCTCATACCCCAATTTGGCCGAGCTCGGTGGGTCATATGCTTGCTGCTCGCTCGTATAGGTTAACTGCCCGTCCATGGTGGTCCGCGCTTTCTTACTTGCTCTTTGCTAAGCTTCCAAAAGCAATAAACCGAGAAAACGATTGTCGATCTGATCGGACAGTTTCGAGAACAGTCACCCGGGATTTACTGAAAAGCATCACATCCTTTGCGGCTTGCTTGGACTGCCACCACGAGGCGTCAGGAACTGTTGTGGTGTCAAAAGACGATCTCGAATCATCCATCTGATGATCGTAGGTAACGGCATCGATCCGAGGTTGGAGATGGCTGCGTTGTACTGAACGCCGGTACTGACGCGTCATTAAATGAAAATCCTCGACATCCTACAACCTTGACCACTCCCTCCCAGCAGCCTTCAACCCCGCCTCCCCATCAACTAGCACACACCACCCCTCTCCACCTCTCCCGCCATCTCCAGCTATCGCAGCTTTGAAATTCGCTTGCGCATACACCAGCACATCATCATTGAAGCTACCTGGTTGCAACCACACAGCAGGCACGCCAGCCTCCTTGGCCTCTTTCAGCAGCTGCTTGGTGACAGCCGGCGGTGTGATGATGGACAACGAGTAAGAAGAGGCGTCTGGGTCTGATAGTGCGGTCGGTGATGGGACGGTGGTGTGGTCGCGGTTGAGGACAGAGATGGTGGAAGAGCGGGGGTTGATGGGTGTTGCGGGGAGGGAGTGCTGGAGGTACCATGCGAACACTGATTGCAAATGTCAGATTTGTTCCAGTTGAATCAAATTATGGAGTTCAGATGCTGTATCGTTGCAATTACATACCTCTGTGTCCAAATTTGGAGGGGTCAGAGGATGCGCCTGCCACAGCGAAACGTGGTGACGAGAAGAATGTTTTGAGTGCGGCTTCCATGTCTGCGTCGCGCTTCTGACCTCTTGTTGTTGGCATGAGTGAAATGTTACTTGTAAAGGAAGTTGGGCTGTGATGTGCAAGAGCCAGAGGGGTGCAATGGGGAGAATTAATGGACCGAGGTATGCGTCACGTCATCGCTACGCGCCTCGCGTGCTCCAATAGAGCAGCGAGATGAGGCAGGTGAACCGTATCACACTCAATGAGTTCAACAATGCAGAGAACGAAAAACTGCTCATTCGATGCGTTGTATTGATTCGATAAAAGCTACAAAGTGCCCAGCGTTCTACTTGAACTCGGCAAATGCGAGCTCGTATGCCAGACCAAGAGTCAGCTTTGCATGCTGAAGCATGTGATCGAAGCTCAGATACTCGATCTTGTCCTCAGTCGTGTGAATCTTGTTATCAGAGTACTTGAAGTCAGACTCAATGACGAAGGCAGATGGGTAGCCAGCCTTGGATGCACTAGCGTGATCTGAGCAAGCGTAGCCGCACTTGGTCAGAATGTAAGGAATATCGCAGTACTCGGTGATGACCTCCTTGATGAAGTCGGTAAGGCCGGGGTCGACAAAATCGGTGATAACACCGACAGACTCTGGCTCGCCGTTGTCGAGTGTCTTCTGTACGTAGCCAGTCATGTCTTGCTGCAGCATGGCCTTGACATCTCGGCGCTCCTTTTGGTATGACTGGAAAATAGCTTGGCTTCCCAAGAGGCCACCTTCTTCAGCCGAGTACCAATGGAACTCAACTGTATTCTCTGCCTCACCCTTCAGGATATCCTCCGACTTGAGCAGCACCCGCAGTGCCTCCAAGATTGTTACGGTACCGCTGCCGTCGTCATCTGCACCAGGCGCAGCAAGAATGGAGGGGAGGAAGAGGTTGATGCTGTCTTGGTGTGCTCCAATCACAACAGTCTTGTTGCTCTTGCCTGGAATGGTGGCGATGATGCTAGACTGGCCCCACGGGTGAGGGAACGCCTTCACAAAAGCGTCCTTAGCACCGGCATCTTTCAAGGTGCCATCCACCTGTTTGAGTAACCATGCCGAAGACTGTGCGCCGTACTGTGATTTGTAATAGCGTGTGTGGAACGAAGTAAATGTCTCGAGGTGATTGCGCATGTTGTCCTTCTCGAGTTCCTTCAGTAGAGGTTTCACGGTCTTGTTGTATGCGGGTTTCGAGGGAAAGGTGACCTTCTCGGCAGCAATCTCACGACTAAGAGTACTGAGATCATCGCTGTTTGTGATGTCGAAGAAGTTGATGTTTTGCTGTGGCTATCAGTACTTCTTGCAGATGTCGGACGTCCTGTCCAAGATGACCGAGTACTTACACGTCTCAAAGCCCATTTCTCATCCTCGGTAACCCATCGTGTCTCACCAGGAGACAGCTCGATAAGATATTGGTCTGGCTCATCGACCGTAACTTGAGGGTTCTGGAGGACGATCTGTGGGTCCTTGGGGGTTGCAACAGCTACAGCAAGAGCCACGGTCGACAGGGACAGCAAGATAGAGGACTTCATGATCACTCGATATTGGTGATGTAGCTGCGATGAACGTTGTTGTTGCGGAGGTGCCTGGGGGTTGCTGCGGCGATTGAGTCCCGAGCTGTCCCGAAAAGGTTAGGCAGATGCCGTCATTGACCACGGTCACGCGTCGCGTTCAGCTGCCCAAGTGGGAGCTCTCCAACACATCTTCCGCAAAGACATCTCTCACACGCACTGAGTGACCAGCTAGACGGTAAATGAGTATTTGTTGGGTATCTCGGACAGAAGGAAGACTAAAGTACAGGAGAGGCGATACGATTTAACCAATCACACAAAACCAGAGAACGATATGCAGCCATACCCTGGACACTGCTCCAAACGTAACTTTACGATCCCGCATTGCTTTCCGGTGTCATCGGTCCGGGGTTCAACCCAATGAATGGTGTCAACAGGTTGCCTGAGGCTCGACGCTTTGATGTAACGGGTAGGGGATCCTCGGATCGACTCCGCTTGTTTGCTCTCCTTGCAGCAGTTTCGTTGTTTTCGATAACGGTCTCGATGGCTTTCCGAAACCGTTGTCTTGGGTTATTCTTGGCCTGATGGACAATGTCAACGAGGCGTTGAAGCCGCTGACCAGGACTGTTCTTTTCCATCTTTACCCAATCGATGCGCCGTAGCGGTACAACTGTCTCGCAGGCGGTTATGAGCGCTTGAGCCCATTCCTCAATTTTCTTTTTTGACAGGTCCTGTTTCTGCAACGAGAATCGCAGACTGACTCCCGCTTCTTCTGGCGGTTGATTTTTGAACTTGATCGCAAGCTCCTTGGCTTCCTCTGTAGTCTGCTCGCTGAGTGGCTTCAGCTGTACATGCCGGTTATCATTCTTCTTCAACCGATCGAATAGGTACGCAGGACTGTCGCAATCCTTATTTATCTCTTCCAAGAGCTTAGTCGTCAAGATGCTCTGATCGTCCGGATCGTTTAGGAATTTTTCCAGTGTGGCGACCAAACGTTCGGTGAACGACGTCGGACACGGAGCCGGTGTAGTCTCGTCCCTGTCGCACGCTGCGAGTAAGTCATATATTCTGCGGCTATCATCAGAGCCTTTGTGGCCTCTGCTTGCGAAGCAACAGTCCAGAATTGTGAATACGTCTGGCTCTACACCTTTCTTGAAAAGCAGTTCCTCGGCGATGTCCCAGTAAGCAATGGCGTGGTGTTTACCTCTCTTCACCTTGTGTGCGTCGGTCGTTCTAGTGTCAAGGTCAGTAGGGTGATGTCTATCGACTTTGGCCACTTACGCAGCAAACGCCAATCTCCCATCAGAACCTAGTTGAAGGCCATGTCCGGTATAGTATATGATCATGAGGTTATTGGCTCCATCATGTTTGGCTATGTGTTGGGCGATAGCCAAGTTGAGGGTGTTTTGAGGTTTCTCGTCTTTTGTATTAAGGCAAACGACTGGATCGACAGAAAACCCGAAGCGTCGAAATACATGTTCAAGCTTCCTGATCTGGTGGGTGTCGAGGTCAGCACTAATCATGGTACCGTTCGCTTTTCGACAGCATTTTCGACTACTCACCTCTTGGTCATGACCGACACGATAGTCATCGATGTCAGGATGCCATCGTACCATGAGCACAGATACTTCCTCGTAGCTGTTGGGTATCTTCAGTTTGTCTTTGATGGCATTCTCGAACCAGGCTTGTCTTTGCGTTTCCATTTTCTTCTCGTCGTCGTTGATCGAGAGTTTGCAACTCTCGTCGCGGGAGGGCGCATCAGGCACAACATGTACGTCGACATCAACGTCGCCATGTTTCTCGACGCTGACCTCAACAGTCGGACCGTCAGGCTGAGGCTGCTGTGTCGCCATAATGGTTCACCGCTACAGGGTAGCCGTTCACACGCGTAGCCTCACTGCTTTTGTAGCGCGAGGCCCGCTTCATGTTCTGTCAGCTTACGGACTGAAGGACTATGAAGGCGGAGTGGGTGGGGGACTGATTTTGGGGGCTGCTTGAGGAAACGCTGCGCGAGTATTGAAATACAGCCTCGTTGCCTTGTTGCCTGCAGGCCTGCGAACACCTCGTAAATACATGCGGGTACTAGCGCTGGCCGTGGAAGCCACACCGCGTTGAAGGACCAACCACATGTGTTACCGCCCCACCCTTTTCGTGCTACCCCTGCGAGTCCACAGCCGTGCTATGCGGGGGTGTTGAGGGTGGAAGGCAGCAGAACACCATGTTGCAAGTATCGTGTTTAAAGGCGCACGATGAGCGCTGGACGCTATCGATACGTTTAAGGAACCCTCTGCTTCGCTGTCTGCTCGACAGGAAGTGCATTTCTATTCTGTTGATATTTTAGGCCCGTCTCCAGACTTGATTCAGATATTCTGTATATGGAGAGCTCTTTCGAAACACAGCCCAGTACCATGCAGGACGACAAGGCTTCCTCAGAAGAAGAAGCGCAACAGGTGTGTTAGCACCCTCAGTCCCTCTACAGGTGACATACTAACAACAATCTCCAGTCGTTTGATTACGGGGGGCAGACAAAATCTAGTGTTAACTACGAAGACCCTGTAGCAAAAGATGTACGTTCTCGACAACTACACGATGTTGGCCAAAGCTGGACTGACACTAGCTTTCCGCCCAGATACCACGCAGATTCAAGCCGGGGGAACGAGTGAAATTGAGGGTGGAGGAACAAAGCAAGGAATTCGGCAAGGTCGTAACATGGCCACTTTTCGAAGTCCAGGCCTTTCAAGGGCACAAATCAATTGGGTGGTCGTACCAGTTGCTGGATATCACATCCCGGGTTCTGTACAAGAATGGTCATTATTTCGATCAGTCGTTGCTGAAGAAGGAAAAGCGCTGACTGACTGTGGAGGGTGGTACGGGCGAGGCTGAATCACCGATGCAAGCTGACAGGCTGAGTATGCATGATGGTGGGGTCTACGCTTGAGACACCAAGAACCGGTCAGTCATCAGCAACGTTTATAGCGAGAGGGACAAGTCCCATATGGACATCATTCACGAGCCGTCAAAGCATTCGAAAGCTCATCATCATGTTCCCAAGATGGATGCTCAAGCAAGAGAATGCCACCAAAGATATCGAAAGCGGATCAGGAATGAACTCAGGTAGTCCGGGCCATGACCATGTCAGCCTGCAAAGCCCTACCTCTACTATGGTGGGCTCGCCAACTACCAGTATGAGCTCGGTCTAGTCTTTACACGCACCACTGAGATGTCCAGGCTCCAAACATACTGTCTTGACGACCGAGAAACAACATCAGAGAGCTGTCCAGAAAGATCGTGCCGATGACGAAAGGGCAGCACAGAAAGAGATCAGGGAGACAATCACAATGAAATGTACGATTACGCATCGCGGCATCGTTGACTAGCCATGCTCACAAAACTTAGTGGAGAGTTACCCAAGAGGGTATCCTTCCCAGGCCGCTTTCCAGTCCAGCGAGTCCAGTTTCTCCATCTATCGATCGTTCGACTATCTGCATTCTCGAGTTATCCTTGATCTGCAAGATGAGCTTCGTTGTCTTGAATCGGATTTGAGCGAGCTGGACGAAGAGGACGGCTTTGCGCCTGACATGGAACGTAGAAATAGTGTTCGATCTCGCGAACTGGACCTCGAGGCCGCAGGCTCGGAGGATGGTTTATCGCCCCGTTCGGCTCTACTTTCCACTATTCGCGACAAGCTTGTGCGCTACGATGAGATTCTCTTGAAAGCAAGAGAACTCAACACTTTTCAAAGACCAAGCAACCGTGATTACAGAAGTCTTAGACATTGGTGTCGGGCGAAGAAACCATTGGTAGATGAGGAACAGGTTTTCGTCATGCGTAAGGAGGACCTAATCAGTCTCAGACAAGGTAGAGAGTGGGCCGGCTTTGATGGCTGGATCGAGTCGTCCATCAAGAGGTTACCGAAGTGCATAAAACAAGTAGGTTCACCCAGCCACACCATTCCTCAACGCCCACTGACCCACTGACAGTCTCTATTCACCACACCTGAGTTGCGCGAAAAGACTAAGGACGCTTCGATCGAGTACTACTCGCCTTCTCGAGTGGAGAAACTCGTCGGTCTCATCATCACATTGATTATCTTCGTGCTGCTTGTTTTACCTGTGGTTGCGATGTACAAGCTGACATCCGTCGGGAACCGGAACTCGACTCTCGATGCTGTTGGCCTGCTGGTTGTTTTCACACTGCTCTTCTCAGCAGCCATGTCTCTCCTGACTAAAGCCAAGCGACACGAGCTGTTCGCTGCGTCAGCCGCTTACTGTGCGGTGCTGGTCGTGTTCATCTCGAACTTCAGCAATGATGGCAATCCAAACTCTATGGGTGGCGGCAGAGGAGCCTGACTTCCAATTGAAGTAGCCGTTGTTCCTCATTGTACACGCGCGTGCATAGCCACGGCGTGCCCTTTTGCCTTGCAATCCCGACGGAATCCAATTATTGCAATCAAAATCCGTCTCCATGTGATCGCCGAGGTTCAAACCTACTCTTTTCGCTAAAAATTGGATGTGTGGATGAGCTTCAAAGGAAGGAGGATTGGCCCTTGTCCTGATCAACCGCACCATGAATCTTACATGAGCTGAGCCAGATTTCTACTTTGACGACTCCTTCACGCGCGTACTTTCTTTGCCAAGTCGTGCCCATTTATGCAGCATGGAACAAAGCCTAACGCCCATCCAAGCGTGCCGGGACGCACGGTGTGACGGGACAAGTTTGCACTTCGGAGCATCGCCATCTCTGATACGCAAGCTGATAGAGTTGTAATTAATGTATAATAACTTGTAGTAGTTGCTGGACCCCCCCTTGTGCACAGACCACATGCTGAAGGGAGAAGAGTGGTACGGTGATGCAAGAGTCTGAGACTGCCGGGAGCATATTCTTAGGTACTAGACCCTGACCCATACCTTCACCACCACTCACAACCTCTGCTTCTGCCAAGCCTGTTATCACACATAGCACCACCGTCATGAACCCGCTACCCTTCTTTCACTACCACCATTCTAACGTAGTATTGAGCAACGCTGTCGCCAGTAGGGAGATTATTGTCATCCCTACTAGAACCTTCTTGCCTGCGCGGTAAGTGTGATACCTACGTCACCCAGGTCCAAAGTCCAACATTTTGTGGGATCTCACATACTCAAAAAGAGGAGGGGGTTAGCAAATACTACAAGTCACCCATATAAATGTTCTGCAGCCAATTCCTCCTCAGAGCATCAGCCTCCGGCAACGATCGCAGCGGTATTGAGGTTGCTGTCGACCCTTTCGTCGATGCCGTCAATCGATCCTACGTCGATACCTGTCTGCGGGAGGCGGGTGAAGGATTCCCCGATCACCGGCACGTGATAGGTAGCTTATATCGAGCTTCTGCTCACCTGCAACACAACAGAGAACCACCCAGTCTTGACAATACCCCCTGTCCATTCGCGACCACGAGGGAGATTGTTGAGATCGGTGGGCTTGATGCAGAGTACAATCACGGAAGATGCTGTCCCAAAGCCTTAAATGCCCTTTTAAGCTGAGGAGGATATAGTCTGGGAGTTTCGCCGGTCGAGAGCGAAAATGTCATGTTCTATGGCCGGTGAATAGCAGCTGCTATCCGTCCTGCATGAAAGGAGTGAGGCTTGGCAGCAAACAAGTCCTCACTATACTATGAGCTTTCTCAGGGAGGAGATCGATCATCCATCAATCACATTGTTGTCGTCTCATCGCACATAGAAATTCTCCCGCCATCCCGCCCTATCTCGCAACTCTTGTAGAACTCTCTCATGACTCTCTCTTATTTGGTGTTCTGGTTGTTGGGTTTTTTGGGTTTGATTTTAGGTAGTTATGTAGCCGGCCGGCCTTCTGCCTCAGGCAAGATCTTGACTCCTTCACAAGTACTGTTGAAGGCTTCTTCTCATCCTGTCTTCTCTGGACAGAAGCAGCCTGCGCCCCCAACCCAAGCATTCACTAAACTACCCCTCCTAGCGATGAGTGACAGCATAGATCTCGAAAAGCGTACCAATATATCGGAATGTGCTAATGCACTTGGCAAGCAGGCAGCCTGCAGTAGCGTGTTTAGACATCGCCGTATTTCTGCAAACACATGCGAGTGAGCGCAAATAGATGTTGGCGGTGAACAATATAAATAAACAGTCGTTCTTTGGTAGATGATTCTATTGTATACAGGCAACGTTTGCCTACTCTGTGTGGAGTTTTGATGTTCTGATACCAACCTTCGCTAGCCCACGTACTATCCTTGATTTTCTACTCGTGCGCATACCTTCAGTACTCTCCGGCCTTCCAGAATGAAAAGAGACGCGGTTCTGCTCTTGCAACGCGAGCAGCTGGCGATAGTGTTGATGACAAGCGCGAGTCGTCGGGTGGTCCTCTCCAAGAACAGTGCCGTATGCAGCGCATGCTTGTTCATACAAAAAGCGAGAGTCATCGTAGCGAAGCTGCTTTGCAAGAAGGTGAGCAAGGCTGTACATGCTCGTCAGGGTGCCTGGGTGCTCCTCTCCTGACACCTTCTTTCTCAGCGCTAGCGTCTCGCGATGCATCTTCTCTGCCTCAGCGTACTTTCCCTGAT